>NW_009934275.1:0-9387 GCF_000696875.1 Nestor notabilis | reverse complement strand
TGCTGTAGCTGAACCCAGGACAGATACCTAACCATAAACATGGAAAGAACCTCGAGGCTTCACACTGTCTTCTAAAGGCCAAAAAACAATCTTTGGAGAGACCAGAAGAAAGAAATATCCAGAACTAAAGGTCTTTCATTATAAAGTAGCATTTACCTAGAAAATCATTTTTGCTTGAAACAGAAGGCTTTTTCAAACAACTATTCCTGCAGCTATCATACAGTCACACTTGTTTTCCTGTCACTTTATCACCCCTACTTCTGTTATAAACTTGAAACCAAATTATGCGTACACTCATTATTTTCTTTCCAAATGCAAAAAAAATTGGTCTCAACATTTTCTTGTTATTATAATATAATATCAACTCTGCAGTAGTTAAGAGTGTCTCTGAACTTCCATTACAATACCTTGATAGATAATAAAACATTGTAGGTATGCCTTACCATATTAACTGAGGAGAAGATATTTAAAAAAGTTTAAAGTAATTCAGATACTTTCATAGGTTTATGCTTAGGTATTGTCTAGATGTGATGGGCAAGTTATATACTGGAAAGGGATCTTCTAGAATTTCAAAAATAAAGGGTATAATAAAGAAAAATATATCAAAGTGGCTACATTGCATATCATGTAGCAGTATATTTGCATACATTCTATTCTTTTCTTCTGTAAGTCTGAAAACCTTCATCACTGGAGGAACAGTGATTTAATTATTAAAGTTTAATTAGCAGACCTTTAATCTACCAAACACTCAAATTATGGGAAGTTGCTAAATTACATGAAAAACTACCATATCTCTGAGAATGTAAGTCGCATCTTTGCAACAGACTTCATAAACAAATGGATCTATTTCTCTATCAAGGCTAATAACTTCAGATTCTTACAGCCCATCTTGGTTTATCCTATCTTCTTCTTAGACTTGATCTACTTCATTAGATAGGGAAGACAGCAGTGTGACTTTGTGGTTAGGGGATGGATTGCACTACAGCTTTACATGTAAAGAGGAATGGGTAGAAGATAAGTGCCCTAATTGCTACATTAGATTGTGTCGTGGTTCAAGCCCAGCCGGCAACTTGGAACCACGCAGCCGCTCGCTCACTCCCCCCCTTTTCCTTCCTCCCCCCGCTCCCGGAGGGATGGGGAGGAGAATCGAAGGAATGTAACTCCCACGAGTTGAGATAACAGCTCTCCAGTAACTAAGGTATAATACAAACCACTACTGCTACCAGTAATAATGATAAGAGGAATAACAAGGGAAAAGGACACAACCGCTCACCACCCGCCGACCGATACCCAGCCCGACCCGAGCAGCGATCTGGGCCTTCCGGGTAACTCCCCCCAGTTTCTATACTGGGCATGACGTGCTGTGGTATGGAATACCCCTTTGGCCAGTTTGGGTCAGGTGTCCTGTCTCTGCTTCCTCCTGGCTTCCCCTCCTCTCTGGCAAAGCATGAGACTGAGAAAGTCCTTGGTCAGAGTAAACATTACTTAGCAACAACTAAAAACATCGGTGCTATCAGCATTGTTCCCAGACTGAAAGTCAAAAACACAGCACTGCACCAGCTACTAAGAAGGAGAAAAAATGACTGCTGTACCTGAACCCAGGACAGATTGTATTACCTTTTAGACCACAATCTTTCTATTCTCCTCTCCAGTCACATAATGCAACATACATGATTTGTTGAGTATATAACCAACTGTTTTCTTAATTTAGATTTAGATCACAAGCTCGCCAACGAAACATTTTTTTAAATGTATTTCAATAGTATACATCACCTTTAAAACAAATTCTGCATCCCTAAGCACACACACACAAAATAATACCAGTAATGCCAAGATTTTTCTGTTGCTTCAGTTCTTTCAGATTTGGTTTGGATACAAAACAAGAAGTACAAAAATAATATCAATATTTATTTGTGTCTCCAAAATCCAAACCAGATTCAGTTTTGGAAGAATGTTTAGCTAGAACTTCCTCACACATACGTAAATTTGCTAATGTACTCTTTATGACAACCAGATTAAGTCCATATTGTAAAAGCAGTATGATATACAACTTTTACTGGTCAGTTTTTTTAGTGAATTGAAATTTTTCTTGTTCAGATTTGTGTAACTGTGTCACAGTCTCTGTTAAGTCAGAATCAGAAACAAAAATTCACCTGTCTCTGTCATGGCTTAACCCCAGCCAGCAGCTAAGACCCACACAGCTGCTCACTCACTCCCCCTCAGTGCAATGAGGGAGAGAATCAAAGGGGTAAACGTGAGAAAACTCACAGGTTGAGATAAAGACAGTTTAACAGGTAAAGCAGAAGCTGTGCTCACAAGCAAAGCAAAACAAGGACATCACTCACCACTTCCCATCGGCAGACAGGTGTTCAGCCATCTCCAGGAAAGCTGGGCTCCATCACACATAACATTGACTTGGGAAGACAAAATGCCGTAACACCATACATCCCCACCTTTCTTCTTCTTCCCCCAGCTTTATATATGCTTAGCATGACATCATAAGGTATGGAATATCCCTTTGTTCAGCTGGGGTCAGCTGTCCTGGCTGCATTCTCTCCCAGCTTCCTATGCATCCCTAGCTTAATCACTGGTGGGGTGGGGTGAGGGCAAAAAGGCCCTATGTGATTCTGTGTGAGCACTGCTCTGCAATAATGAAAACATCCCTGTATTATCAACACTATTTCCAGCAAAAATTGGAAACCTAGCCCATACTAGCTATTATAAAGAAAATTAACTCTACCCCAGCCAAAACTAGCACATTCTTACAGATTTCAAAACCTATATACAGGATACACTGAGGAGAGTGTCTGACCTTCAATACTAGGTTTATTTTCATTGCCAAAGTGAAATATTCCCAATTTTACTTAACTGTCTTTTCTACTTCTTGAGTCCTGCAAAATAAAATAATAAATACATTTTTATTTAAACTTTTGTGAATTAATATATGATTAAAAAGTTGTTAAAATATGCATTAATCTTTATGTATGTAACCCCTTTCCTTTAAACATTGCCAAAAATAATAAACAGTGTATTCATTATTTCATAATTATTACGTACTTTGTTCTAGTATCTAAACAGCACGAATTATGTGAAAATATGCAACATATCAGAGGGGATATCTCACTTAGTAGTATATTGTTTGAAAAAGAAGACTCTCTGCAAAAGCATAGCACAGTTGATTTATGTCTGGAACTTTAAATGATTCTTCCCAGAGCAAGAGTCACTCCATGCAAAAAGCAATAACAGCATTCCTCCCTTTCCTTCTGACAAATAATTCTCTACAGTGTCATTATTTTATACGGATCTCAAGAACTGATGCTTTACTGTTCTTTAAAATTCACCTCTCGGGAAAATATTTTAAGAGGCAATAAGACTGGTGTTCTGTTTATCTATACGATCTTCTAAATTTTTTGTGAAGATAGATCACCGAATCTACAAGTGAGTAAAATACTTCATCTAGAGAAAAAGCCTTGAATTACCACCAAGACAACAATGCACCCTCTTGAAAACACTTTCACTTTCTTTTATTCATTCATTTTAGGAGATTGAATCAGATCAAGTGGCATGCACTAATGGAAGGTACACAGACCATTCTGAGGGTAAGCCTCGACTAGAAGTCAGTGATACCAGGTATTAGACAGACTAATAACTGACAGGATACTTACGGGATTTGAGGGGAGGTCTAAATTTCTGAGGAGATAACGGAATCAAGTTATTTTTTAGGCAAGGGCAGGTGGAAAGGAGGGAAGATCATTGTTTCCTACATTCCTGATAATCCTGAAGAGACTCAAAACTTCAAGATCCTTGGGACAGAATGCTCTGTATTCACAGAATACATCAGCTCTGGATTTATAATTCAGTGCCTTATAAATATAAAATCATAGTATGTATTCATGCAGAATGTGTTCGTTTCTTGCAGAAGTCGTCCATTTTTGTTTCTTGACATAAACCAATATTTTCTTATTTTTTTTTTCCTGCTGGATTAGATTTCTTCCAGTTTAGCATTTTGAATCAGTTTCCTAAAGGATAAAGAAGCACCAGTATTAGCACAAAAAAGGGAGAAGGCACTTGCAGCTGGAGTTTCAATTGTACTGGGGAGCGAAAATAGGAAGTAGCTAAGTAGCTCAGACTGATTCAACGTGTGTTGGAAGTAATTGTGAGCGAGTTAAAATGCTGCAGAATTTAAGAATAAGTTGCTGCTTCCTGTGTTAGTGAAGTGTGTTGGAATTAATTTCACTTTTTATATTACTCATTTGAATGGAAAGACACTGAGCGTTGAATCAACCTCCAGTTAAACAGTATAAAACCTGAGTTTTCAAATACAGCCTTATCAAATACAGTATTAGTCCACTACATCACTTTCAAGTCTATATTTTCTTCATAGGAAGAGGCATCACATCAGAAGCAGTATACAGAGTCACACAGATATTGAGGTTGGAAGGGACCCCTGGGGATCATTTAGTCCAATGTCCTTGGCCAAAGTAGGGGCACCCTGAGTAGGTTGAGTAGGTTGCTCAGGGCTCTGCCCATCTGGGTGTCTGTATTCTTACATGGAGACTCCACAACATTTCTCAACAACCTGGGCTGGGATTTGATCACCCACACCATGAAAAGGTGTTTTGTTATGTTCAGACAGAATTTCCTGTGTTTTGGTTTATGCCCATTGTCTCTTGTCCTGTCACTGGACATGACTGAAAAGGCTGTGTATTCTTTACCGCTCCCATCAGCAATTTATGCACATTGATAAGATAACTCCCAAGTCTCCTCTTCTCTAGGCTAAACAGTCCCATTTCACTTAGCTCCTACTCATGAGAGATGCTCTTGTGCATTCATCATCTTCACGGCCATTCATGGAACTCAATCCAGCATGTCAATGCCTTTCTTGTGCTGCAGAGGCCAGAGCCAGACCCAGCACTCCAGATACAGGCTGAGCAGAGTAGAGGGGAGAGGAAGGATCCCCTTCCTTGACCTGCTGGCAGTGCCCTGCCTAATGCAGCCCCAGAGACTGCTGGCCTTTGCCACAAACATGCATTGCTGGCTTATGGCCCAGCAAGGCCTCTTTTTACACAGCTGTGTCACAGCCTGTCAGCACTTAATGGTACATTATTCCTTCCCAGGTCCTGGACTTCGCACTTCCCCTTGGTGAATTGCGTTAAGTTCCTCTTGGTCCTTTGCTGTGAATGGCAGCACAACCCTCTGGTATATCAGTTATTGCTCCCACTTTTGTATAATAAGAAAACGTGATGAGGACTCACTCTGATCTATCGTCCAGACCATGAAGACTTATTATCAGCCCATAGTGTACACTGCTTGGAACTGTTCTCCAGCTGGATCAGCTGCTATGAATCACAACCCTGTAGGCCTAGATGTTCGCATTTCATTCCACTTCCCTGTCCATGATTAATCATCTTGTCTATGAAAACGCTATGGGAGACAGTGCAAAAATAAACAGCATCCACTTCCTTCCTTTCATCCACCAAACCAGTCATCTCATTTTAGAAGACTATGGCATTGTTTGAGCATGATTTGCCTTTTGTAAATCCATGCCAACTGCTCCCAGAAAAGTTCTTTTCCTTCATGTATTTGGAAATGGCTTCTAGGTTTCCTTGCTCCACCACCTTTCAGGGATCAAAATGAGGCTGACCTGCGTGTAGGTCCGCTGGCCTTCTTATTGCTTCTTCTTAAAGGTAGAAGTGACATTTGCTTTCTTCCACTTCTAAAGAACCTCACTCAATTGCCCATAACCTTTCAAGACAATAACGAGTGGCCTCATAATGGCATCGGTCAGCTCCCTCAGCACTCATGGTCATCCCATCACGTACTGTGCACTTATGAATATCCAATTTGTGTATATGTTTTCTAACCTGATACTTTCCTGCCAAAGGGAAGTCTTCCTTGCTCCAGACTCCCTCCCTGACTCCTGCTGTTCAGGATTCTGAATTCCCATCAAGGTCACTGCAGTCAAGGCTGCTGTGGTCTTCACAAGCCAAACAATGCCTCCTTGTTTGTAAGTATGAAATACCTGTCTCCTTGTTGGCTCCCCAGTCACCTGTGTTAGGAAGTTGCCATCAATACACTCCTAAAACCTCCTGAACTGCTCATGCCCTGGTGTGTTCTTCCTCTGACTGAAAAAAAAAACCCCACTGATAGACACCTTTGGCTGAAATGAGAATTTTAACATTGATGGGTAATACAGTTTTAGATGTCAGTCAGTACCTTTCAGTGGATGAAAAGAGGGGTAGATACTTTGGCTAGATGATTCTGGTTAAGATCTAGATGATGAAGACATGCAGGAATGGTGGAACAAGACTGCCATGTTACAGAGTGTATCATACCTTTCTGTGACTTTTTTTACAGGCTAATATCATCAATATATAAGGAATATATCATATTTCTTTCCTTTTATAAGTTCAGTTTTCTGCCAGAAGTGCTGAAAACAGTAATAAATATTTTACTGTGTGACTCATACTGCCTGGAACAAATTTTAATGAAACACATCTTAATGCTGCAATCCAAGCATTAAACTGTCAAAGTTGTGATTAATAGTATTGCATTTTAATAAAGGAAAAAAGCTCTGTAAGAGAAGAGAATTTTGTACATCATTACTATGACAGTAGTATGATAAGGGTACTGCATCATCAAAAATTGTGTAATAACAGAAACATACAGAAAATAGATTTTTAGGAAAGAGACCTGAATCACATACTTTTGAAAAGCCATAGTTGTAGCAGTGATTATCTTCTTAATATTACCACTGCAACAAAAAGACTAATTGTTAACCAAAATGCCAGATTTTAGGGTCTAATTGAAGTATACATTATTTCAAGAATATTTAACACATTTAAAACTTTTATTTTTTGTTTCAGCATGAAAATCAGAAACATTTAACTTCAGGTTGACCTGATTGTTTTCACAATTGTTTCATTCAGCCAATGAACCAAAAAATCAATTAGTTGCACAGCCTTGTTTTCATGGTTCTTTTCTTGCTTGACTGGTCTCAGGGAGAGTAAACAGCATAATGGTCCAAGAGTATTTATTATCAAATGCTAATAAAAGTTCTCAAACTAAATACATTAACACTTAGGGAGAACCCTTGCTTCAGACTGATACCTTCTGAAGCTATTTATGTGTACGCGACAGAATACCATGGATCGTCCGAAATTTATTTTTCTTTTTTTTGTTACTAGACACTTCATAAAGGTCAAACACAAATCAAACTTTATTCCATGTCTGGGTTAGAGAAATAACATGGATTATATTTCCAGAACTGCAATCAAGTATCCACACAATGTATTTGTTGTACTGCAGAATGGAGATATAGATGTGAGATCTGAAGTATTTTATCATTTAGATCTGAAAGATTTTGATCAGGTTGGAAATGTGACTTCAGATTTGTGCAAGATATACTCGAAGATTAGTTAGATGTTGCCTGAGTAGAAGTGCGTCTATGATGCATCCTGGTTTACTCTTTACTTTGTGCTTTGGTATCAATCATGTTGCTGTGAGACAGTTTGGAGCAGAGTACACATACACACAAACAAAGACACACACTTTAAACTCTAATATACTTAATCCATAAATTATTTAATGCTCATTTACTTAATAGTAAAACAAAATACTTTTCGTTTTACTAATGAGACTGCAATAACAAAATGTGGCGAATGGCAAATTAAAAGAAGGGGTTTTGTTACAGAAGGCAAGAAAAACTTACTTCTTCCTAAGTTTAATAACAAAGTGTGTAGCCATTTTTCTCAAGAACAAAAAAGAAGCAACTGCTTTGGCCTTAGCAGAAGGTAACAAATAATAATTCAAGATAATTTTAACTTTCTCCTAGAGCACACTGCTAAATCAAACCGTAAAAAGATGCTGAACATGAAAAGTACATAAACAGCTACTCCACTACTGAAGGAGGTCAAAGGCAGAACCATTATTGTCTCTAGCTAAACTCTTCAAACACTTACCATTAGCATATGTCATGGTTCAAGCCCAGACGGCAACTTGGAACCACGCAGCCGCTCGCTCACTCCCCCCACTCTTCCTTCCTCCCCCCACTCCTGGAGAGACAGGGAGGAGAATTGGAGGAATGTAACTCCCACGAGTTGAGATAACAGCTCTCCAGTAACTAAGGTATAATACAAACCACTACTGCTGCCAATAATAATGGTAAGAGAAATAACAAGGGGAGAGGACACAACCGCTCACCACCCGCTGACCGATACCCAGCCCGACCCGAGCAGCGATCTGGGCCTTCCAGGTAACTCCCCCCAGTTTCTATACTGGGCATGACGTGCTGTGGTATGGAATACCCCTTTGGCCAGTTTGGGTCAGGTGTCCTGCCTCTGCTTCCTCCTGGCTTCCCCTCCTCTCTGGCAAAGCATGAGACTGAGAAAGTCCTTGGTCAGAGTAAACATTACTTAGCAACAACTAAAAACATCGGTGTTATCAGCATTGTTCCCAGACTGAAAGTCAAAAACACAGCACTGCACCAGCTACTAAGAAGGAGAAAAAAAATGACTGCTGTAGCTGAACCCAGGACAGCATATCACTTTCTGATATCTCAGAGTCCTGTCTCCATTTCTATGCAATTGACCTCTCCATAAAAGCTCTCAAGAAAGTCATACAGTATAATTTTTCAAAGATGCTTAGCTCTATTTTGACCCATCAAAGGCATTTGACAATATTAAGCAACCGCATACATCAGCCATCATATTCATAGCTGAGGGAGACCTGTCTTTTCTGCTTTGCCCTGAAGAAGAAAAAAAAAAGTCTAACAACCTCCCAAACCTAAACTTATATTTACTAATGAACCTCTAATTTCCTGACAAAGATATAAGCTTTTGAAATAATTCATATATACACATACACATGTATACAAACTGACACATATGTATATATAAATTTTTTGAAGTACATTTTCATTATTAAGTTCTTTAAATATGTATCTATTGGCACTTTTGGAAAAAAGAAAAATCCTCCACTCCGCTGTGTGTGGAACATTCTGCTTATGTCCTGCCCCACGCACACATATTAATTTCTATTTAAAAAAGAATTATTATTTTCTGAATAACTTATCTAGATACTGCTGCTTATATATATCTTTTTTATATACAAAAAAGATATTCAGATACAAAAGATACATTTTCATATATATTAAAAAAAAATTGGAGGAGGACAACACAGAAGAAAATATGGGAAAGTGTGCTAATCTCCAGTAAATCAAGTTTAGTTTAAATCTTGAAATATGGTAGTTAACAATTTTCACATTCTTACACCAACAATTTAATTACTGCAATCATGAACTGTCTCACAAAGTATTTATATCCATCACTTTCGAAGTAATCACCTTCTGTTTTAATTGACCATTTGTCCTGGGTTCAGCTACAGCAG
>NW_009934274.1:0-459 GCF_000696875.1 Nestor notabilis | reverse complement strand
CCCCGCTTCCCTACCTTCACTATCTCTCCCCCTACCCACCCAGCCACCTCCAGTTATGTCCACATCGATCAACTCGAGTGACTGCCCACTCATCCTAACTCCCTCCCAAAGAAACCCACCACCACTGCTGGTACAGCATATTTTTTCGCAGCCCCCCTAGCCTCCCACTATGCCTATTCCACTGGCCCCTAGCTGCAGACCGTGGGCAGAGCAGCTCCAAGGCAAACATACACACAGGACTCGACAGACTCCTTGACAGCAAAATCTTTGGAAAACACTCCAGTGGAAGACCATCTCCTAAATGCAACACTCAACCTACCCAGTTGACCAAGAGGGCCACAATGGAAGACAACAGGGCTCCATGGGAGCTCCAGAATGAAGTCCAACACTGCAATGCCATTCGTGAACCGAGTGCCAAGACCTAAGATGGTGGATGCACAAGAATCACAACTTCAAGAC
>NW_009934273.1:0-2908 GCF_000696875.1 Nestor notabilis | reverse complement strand
GCAAAGGAAGAGCTGATTCGCTCCCGCCCTCTGCCAACCCCACCAGCACCAACTGCCCATCCTCAGCCAGCGCTGGTGGCCACAGACGGAATGGAGGCAGCTGCAGCCTGGGCTGGGATCGGTCTGCGTTGACAGAGCTCTTCCAGGCAGGATCCTACGCCGACAGAATATGAACAGGACCACATTGAGGCTAGAGCTGAGCTGTGGCACAGCCGCACTGCGGATACCGCTGGGAAAGCAGGAGGGGATTGATGTACTACATGCCTATGGACAGCCTATGGATGAGGGGATGGGAGAGGGGTGGTATTTATTACCTATGGCAATATCCAGCCTATGCAGGCTGTGATGTCCCCTTATGGAGGGGGAGGTCCCCATGGACAATGCGGGACTCTTACACCAATGAAAACACTCTTATTTATGTATTTATTTAGCTGGTCGTGGGCTTATTTATGTATTTATTTGTTTATTAATTTATTTATATGCTTCCAAAAAATAAAGACCTTTTGTAAAAACAAAAAAGAAGGAAAAAGAGGTGGTCATCATGCATGTACCTGATAGGCAATCTCCAGGCAGTCAGGGATGAGTCTCCCTCCTGCAGCCCAGCCCGTCAATGTCTTCTGCCCTGGCCAAGGGCTCCAACCAGCAACCTACTCTGAATGACCAACCATGGTCCTTCAAGCCCATAGGCATCTCCTGCTGATGCCAGAATCTGGGAGCACATGCTTGCCCAGAAGACATGATGCCTGCCCTGCACACTCCTCCTCTCCCACCACCCACCCTCTTCCTTCCCAACCCTTTCCCACTACTAAGACATGATAGTCATTTCCCAACCATGACCCTATCACAAAACACCCTTCAGCAATGACTCAGCACTGCTGGGGATCAAGCAGGGTAGCATGGGCAAAATGCACCTGAAAAAGGCATGGAGGAGACCCACCAAGGCCTGTGACATTTGGACAAGGAACAGCACACCAGTACTACAAACCCCACATAAAAGCACACTGCAGGCTGGACAGAGAATAGATTCAGAGAAGCCCTGAGGAGAAGACTTGGGGGTGTTGGTTGACAAGAAGCTCAACATGACCTGGCAGTGTGCACTTGCAGCCCAGAAACCAACCATATGCTGGGCTGCATCAAAAGGAACCAGCAGGTCAATGGAGAGGATCCTGCCCCTCTACTCTGCTCTCATGACACCCCTCTGCAGTCCTGCGTCGACCCCTGGGGCAACAACACAAGAGGGACATGGACCTGCTTGAGTGAGTTCGGAGGAGGCCACGGAGATGCTGCAAGGGCTGGAACAGCTCTGCTCTGGAGCCAGGCTGGGAGAGCTGGGCTGGGTCAGCCTGGAGAAGAGAAGGCTTTGGGGAGACCTTAGAGCAGCTCCACTGCCTAAAGGGGCTACAAGAAACCTGGAGAGGGGATTTTTACAAAGGCAAGTAGTGACACGACAAGGAGAATGGCTTTAAACTGACAGAGGGAAGGTTTAGATTAGACAATGGGAAGAAGCTTTTCCCTGTGAGGGTGCTGAGGTGCTGGCACAGAGTGCCCAGAGAAGCTGTGGCTGCCCCATCCCTGGCCGGGTTCAAAGCGCGGTTTGGAACGGCTTGGAGCAACCTGCTCTAGTGGAAGGTGTCCCTGCTCATGGCAGGGGGTTGCAACTGGATGAGCTTTAAGGTCCCTTTCAACCCAAAACATACTGTGTTTCTATGAACACCAGAAAACAGACCAGGGGGGTTGTGAGATGTTCATTCCTGGAGATATATCCAAAAGCACCCCTGGAAAAGGTCATCAGCAACCGCCAATGATAAGACCTATCCTCAGCACTAGAATGCACTGAGGACGCTCCAGAGAAAAATACAGCACTGGAATAAAATTTAAAAAACAGGATGAAATGATGCACGGACAGCGATAAAAATAAAATCTGAAACTGAGAAGTTGCAGTAGTATCAGGGATAACAAAATAAACACACAAATGACCAGGACAACCCTGAAATTTTCGGAAAAAACTTTTCTGTAGAGAGCCTTTTGCTCCACACCATACAATGAGAAAGTGCTCAAAAACAATTCCTCAAAACACAAATATAGAAAATAAACTAATATACTCATGGCTGAATCTCCACCATTGCTCAAAAAACCACCTGTTTAGAAAAGATTACTAGTCCCTAAAAACCATGAGCTTCAAACTGGGAAAAGAAAGCAAAGAGATTATCGCAGCTTCATCAATACACATTCAGCAGTAAAGTGCATAGACTGACATTACTCTCTACAGAGCTCATCCGAACAGAAGTAGCTCCTACAACTGCAAAGAAATACATCATCTTACAAATAACCAAAAAAACCCGAACAACCGATGACATAATCAAAAGAAAACAAAGATGACAAATGTACCGAAACTAAAAACCCACAACCAGTACTACAGCCCAACGCAAGGAAAAAGGAGTTGGGCACGAAGGGAAATCCAACATAACGCAACTGGAAAGAGACAAAGCCACAGAGGAAAAAGGGAAGCCGCAGAAAAACCACACCAGCAGAACACGGGCCCAGGAGCAGTCTGAGCGTTCACCCCTCCGTGAACCACTACAACCAAACTACCGCAGCAACAGGAACCACCCAAAACACGACCACAAAGCACAGCCACGGACTTCCCACCCAGAGCCACCCCAGAAAAGGCTCTTCCCCAGGAGAAGCACAATCCCCAGACCAAACAAACTGAAAATGGAAATAGGGAAATCCTGTCTAGAGGATGGTGATGATGAATGGAAAGCTGTGCCATATATAAAGCTGCCACCCGGCAGCACCCCCAGCACAGCGCCCACCCGCACCACCACCGAGCCTGAGCACGCTCCTGCCCAGCGCCCCCCAGGCAGCACCCACAGCCCCACCATGGCTGCGCCCGCAACACCACAGC
>NW_009934272.1:4940-31444 GCF_000696875.1 Nestor notabilis | reverse complement strand
TATATATATATAAGATAATATATATATGTATAATTTCTAGGCCCCAAGTCAGCAGAATATTTAAGATATACTGCCCATCAAGGGTCCTTAGATTAAATTTTTGTCGAGTAGTCAGTACTAACTGTCAGTGGATGAAGTCATCTCTATCTAGGCCATGTAACAACTGTAAGTGTAAAAAACAATATAGTGAAGTGATAACCTCTTCATTTCCCTTCACTGTGACTTCTCTTCATCTAAGATACCAGATCAGATGCTTATAATATGGTAAAAGGCAGAACTGATTAAAATGTGGAAATACATTTTTTATCTATAGGGCTAGGGGTAGAGAGAACAGCAGCACCATCAGCAGCATCGTAGAGTTCAGTGCTGCTGCCCTTAAATAATGTCAGCTGAAATTAAAGAAGAAATGAACAGGTTAAAAATAGAGAGCTGCTTCATGTGTGAGTATTTTGGATCACTCTGGATATCCGCTGTGAAATCCTGCTGAGAAACACCAAAAGCTACTTTATTCTGACAACTGGCTTACTATAAAAAATGTTGAAAATTTCCCCAAACTCTGTACATATGCTGTGTACGTTTGGGAGAGGGGAATTTGGGTGACGGTGACAGAAGGTTTCTTCTGAAAGCCCTTAGCATTATAAAACTGGTGCCAGCTAAACTCAGATCTCAGGACAATTTATTTACCTTCTCCACCTGAAATTCAGCATCACAATCTTGAAATTTCAGACCCCAGTGAAAGCTGAAAATAGCTTGTTACCATCTTCACTTCTATTAGCTAGGCTGTTGTTGATGGTTAATGGAGAATGAAAGCCTTTTCCAGCAGCTGGCTGCAAGCACTGTACCAGGGGCATCACGTTAGTGCAGGCAGAGGCTAGTGGTCAGGAAGGGCGAATTTTACCCCTTTTGCTAGACGCAGACCTGAGGTGTTTGGGAAGCCCTCTGCCTGGCATAGTACCAGAGTTTACTTACACAATATGTTACTGCAGTGCAGGAATCATTGTACTTCTCGAAATGATAAGAAACCAAACCCATGATAATCGCTCCATCACCACAGCTCTCTTTGTACTTATTGATGTGGTTTTCCTCCATTAAAGTTCCCTCTTCTCTGCTGGGCTTCCCGTCAGTATTTGAAAGGCTGACGTTTACAGTGTTGGAGGATGCAGAATGACCACAAAATAAGTGTGATGAATCCCTAACGAAGTTCAGCACTGCAGGAGGCCCAGGCAGAAGCATCTGGCAGAGAGAGACATGCCTGGCAGCCTTCTTTCCCCAGACTGTGGGTTGCTCCAAAACAAGGGAAGGCAGGTGCTCTGTGGCCAGCGCCCCGCAGTTCCCCCACATCCCTCGAGCAGTGAAAGCCTCTTCAGACCCTGAGCTGGGGCATGTCCCTGACCTCATGGTCCTTACCTGACCAATAGTTTGCGTTAAGGAATGGCATACGCTTGTGAATTTGTGTGTGTGAGAGACACAAACTATGGGCTGGGCTATGCCAGCAGGTCCAGTCCCTGTGTGGCTGTCGTGGTTTAAACCTTACCATCCTCAGGTACAGTATAATGCGCGTATTCAGGAAAGTAATCTTCGATTTTTGATTTCCCTGCCAAGACTTTTTCAGCCAGCATGTCCTGTTTATTCAAGAACAAAATGATAGAAATGGTCCGTAACCACCTGTCAAAACCAAACCAAATGTTTGTGTTAGCTCTGACACAAGGAAAACATATCACTTCAACAGAAAATTTACTGGCTATTCATGCATGGATAGAGAGTGAAGTAGTGATAGAGAGTGGAGCCTCTATCAACAGAAAAAAAAAAGATGACCTAAATTCTCATTTTAATTAGGTTGCACCTGTGCTAGTGGGTATATTTATAGGGCTTGTAAATACATTTATAAAAGCTGCAGTAGACATTGCTGAAGGGAACAGTCTTCAAAATTGTTTTCTAAATTATCCTTTTGATATTGAATTGGGAAAAGGATGACATTTCCTAAAAGCACTGCAGTCCAAAACCAGACATTACTTTCTACTTTGTTTGGCTTTGCTGAAGCAAAAGCAAAAGGTTGGAAAGCTGCCTCCCCCCAGACTGCCCTGTCTTAACTACTGTTTATCCACAGAGATATCCTGCCTTTTAGGGTAGACTGTATGACACCCGTTGGATCAAAAGAAAACAATCTCTTTTGTCTCCCAGTTAATACCTTGCCATCACTGTGACTTGTGCTTAACATCTTTCTTCTCTCTACCTTCAATCCCTTCCCCGTGCAGAGCATCCTCATAGGTATGTGCTGAAAACTTCATTACCTTATTTTGTATATTGTTTTTTCCTTCTATCAGGAACCTGTTCAGATTGCTGTTTGCTCACATGTCTATAATTTACATGCACTGTGGCAGAATGGCAATTTAATGGCAGTTACAATTAGATTAGATCTGAAATATCATCCCACAAGGCAGAGAAGCCGTGCGCTCCCAGAGACGAGCCTTATGAGAGCGGCTGCCCACGCCGGTATCGAGTGAATCGAGCTCAACGCCAACAGCAAACTGCTCCTGCTGCTGCACTTGAGGAGGAGACGAAATGTGATTTGGAGGATGCTCTCAGTCTCGGTCAAGCGGCACAGTGACGCCAGAAAGGGGTCTCCCCTGCTTCCCTTGTGGCAGCTGGCATGGGGAGCTCGCCCTTCCCAAGTTGTCCCCATGCTCTGCATCATTTTGGTGGCGGCAGCAAAACACTGTGCACCATCCCTGTGCCATGGCTCCCACTGGAGAGGGGTAGGCACCATGGGGACACCCTGCTACCTTGCCCTACCTGGGCATTTTGTGAATAAACAATCTGATCATATAATAAGGAGAACCCTATTTTGTATGGAGTTGAACTGTAGCTAAATTGGGGAAAGTGACTGGGAAGTGAGGTGTGTTTTACCTATTATTCCAGATACTTTTGAAAAGGTCCAGGGATTCTCGTAGTCTGTTTGTGTTATTGTCTTCCCTTATTACCATGTTGTAGCTGCTGCAAGCCACAACGAAGATGATAGCCGTGACATCTGGGCAGAGCATACAGAAGAAAGAAAGAAAGAAAGGAGAGAGAAAAGAACATCTCTGTTACCCCAGCATATACTCCTCGGGGTAACACTGCCATTACACCCCAAAGTGCCAAAAATACCTGAAGAAAGTATCTATAACATTGGACTCCTGTATTAGTGACACACTATGTGTGAATATGAATACTAAGCTGCTCACACCTCAGAGAGTAAGGTCAAAATAAAACATGTGGAACATTTTTACTTACCATTAAAGCACTGGATCCATTTTCTTCTCTCATCTCTCTGGCCACCTACATCAAACATGCTGTTAAAAAGCCATAGGATGTTATATCACTTATGTGCACTAGGAAAGTCACACAAAGCACGCAGCACGAGGGTTCGGTTTAAAAATCTGACAGCCCCAAGGACAGCGGCAGTAAAACACCACCTGAAGGTGAGAGATGATATCTGCTGATGCTGTGCTGCATGTCAAGAGCTCTGCTGATGCCGCGCTGCATGTCACAGAGCTGCACGGCTCCACCTGCTCTGCTCTGCCAGGAGAAGGCTACTGAACCCATAAAGTGAGAAATACGCTCTTTTCCAGGGCCAGTGTTGGCCTTTCCAGCCCACAGAAGTGCTGCAATGTAAGGTTGGAACTACTGTACTACAAATAAGGACAGGTTTTGGCATATTCTGAAAGGTGGTGGTGAGAGAGTATCTCTGTAAGGAGGAGGATGTGGGGCAGTCCCATCAATACTGCCACCTTTCTGGGCAAGAAAGTGGAAGCAGCCTGATAGTGGGTGTTTACAGAGACACAGCATAAAACTGACAAACACAGAGCTTGCAGCCCTCTGGAAGAAGGGAGACATTTAACTCTCCTCATCCCACTGTACGAAGTCTGACTCATGGCAGCATTTCCACTGACTTCTACAGGATCTTATCCCCAAAAGTATTTTATGAATTTCAAGTGCTATACCAATGATCCAGCTAGTAAAAACAGCCACAGATAACCCCACAACAGAGCATCGCTAACAAACATAACCAAGCTCTTTTTGCAAAGCATGAGGCAACTTTACTAGGACCTTTGGGAAGAGAGTTACAAAACCAAACCAAAACCCGAACAAGCCAACTCCAACCCTAAAGCTACTATACCAAGCATACATGTGCACAGATATTTAAAGTAAGTTGTTAAAAATTAGTACAGTATTCATAAATGATTACTAATAGACTTACTGGAAATTTACTTTATCTACTTGAAATCTTGTTTCAAAAATCCCTGATGTCAACACTCTGCATCTTAACAGGTCCTGGAAATGAGAACACAGAAGCTGATTAGCAAGGATTTTTTGTAACCTCATTTTGTTTTTAAAAGCATGGTATATTATTTTCCATTAGAAGTCTCAAATGTTCCATTATATTAAAGTTCAGACTTGTTGGTAAACCTGCATTTGTCCATACCGACACAGTGGATAGACACAAACATCATCTCTGCATTTGGTTTGTGCACTCTCAGAAAGCACATACATTCTCCTTACTGCCCACTGAAACCTGGTATTGATGGTCAGTCGATTATGTATGTGACGGGGATAATGAATTCTGAAGTTACATAAAACTAAGAAAAATGTTATTCGTGTTGTAAAGTCAAGTATTCACATGTTAGAAAACTCCAGATTTACAGTTGCCCAGGCAACCTTAATTCTGCCCTCTTTTGTATTGAATGAGACAGGAATCCTATCGAAATAATAGCTTGTGACTGAGTAATTAAAGCTCTATTACAGAGCACAGGGGAACAGAATTTAAGTTGTACATAAATTTGGCATTTCTCTCTTATTTTTCAAACCAGCAATACTTTCTAACTTAAATATCATTCTTTTAATAACTAAAAAATAACAATTTCCCTGATTCTCAAAGGAAGTAGGCAGAAGCCATTTATGATGCATACCTCAGGCAACCATGTGCCATCACCATTGCCAGTAGCATTTTTAACCTTGACTATCCAGCACTGCTGTTTGGGCAGTGGGTGCAGAACTGTATCAGAGGCCGGAGAAAGCTGCTGGCTGCTTGGTGGGGATGAACCCCCCTCAGCAGCCACCTCTTGGCAGGGCTGCTTGCCTGGAAAGCATTCCCTTCCTGGGTCAAGGGAAGGGCTGCTTGGCCTAGCTTAGCTTTCCTTGCCATGCAGCAGCTGCAAAAGCAGGGAGGGAAGGAGGCAGTTAGCGGTGGAGTCCAAGCACAGCTTGCCTTTTTCCCTTTACCCTAACATTCACCGCTTCAAGTACCATGGTAGCTGGCAAACCTTGGCTGCTTTGGGAGCCACATGAACTCAGCTGAAGGCCACTTGTTTAATTATTTTAGTTATCGTATACATTACGGTCATTTTCTCTCACTTGCTGACATTTATTTGTTATCGGATTCAGTCATTATTTTGGGATGGTGGGAAAGAATTAAAGAAAGCAAAGGAAAAAAGGAAAGTAGTGATTTTTCCCAGTTAATTTAGCAGGACAACTGATACAGTGTAACAGGATGAAAATCCAAAAGCAAAAGAGAGGTTTAGAGCTGAAGTTTTCTGCCTGCCAAATACCAAAGGCCTCTTCTGATCTTTGGAGACATAGGGCATTTCTTCCCAGAGGAAGTATCAGGAAAAATTTGCAGATGATGAATGACTGCTCCAGGTAGAGAAAGGCCTTCCAGGAACAAACAGGCCAACACTAACATAAATAATGAAAGCAAAAATGAAGCTTTGCTTCACTGACTTCTCTCTCCAGCTGAGTGGTATCAATGCTAAAATCAGACTATGACGTCTAGATGGTCTAAACCCCAGAGCTAGTGCTTTGGTCTGCAAATGTCTTGAGGGCTTTAATAATTCATCCTATATTGGGTCAACTATACAAATTTCACCTTATAATACAACACATACTACTTTTTACTGCCTTCTATTTCAGGATATGGCCAGAGTAACTGGACAGATTTGTGGTTACAGACCTGAACTAGGTCTGAAGGAACAGGCTCTGCTCCACGTACTTCCTTGTATGATCTCTGGCAAGTCGCTTAATTTTCTGAATTTCACTCCCTGATTGTACAATGAGATTTGGAAACTATTTTTTTAAGCGCATCCACCTGTTACATACACCTGGTATGGTTACACTGAATTATCCCGTGCAGGGATTCTCTTCTGACACCTGCAGTTGCAGTTTATGATACAATCTTGGCTGAGGTTACTAGATGATGGTGGGATACCAGCACTGAAAAGTAACAACCTCAGAGTCAGTTTGCTGAAGGAAAACTGCGTAAGGAAACAACACAGCCTGAGCACAGGGAAGGCAGCCAAAGCTGTGCACCATGGTGAAGCCCTTTACTACTTTAAGGCTGCACCACTTCAGCATTAACTCTCCTGAATATCTTTGTCACTAGAGCACTCTATCAAGTTGTATCACGACATTTGGGGAAAAAGTATACTGTGCTGCAAATAAGGCTTAAATAGAAACTATCCTGCCCATAGGAGATGGGCACAGGCTGGAAAGGTGTCTGCACACCCGCAGAGAAGTCCATGAGGTCTGCAGTTGCCGCTGGTGCTCTTCTGGGATTTGGATCTACTGCAGGCTTCTGCCTCTGAAGGACCATCTGATGGTCAGGGGAAGCCTCCATCTGCGTTACATCACCTCCACCATTGAAATAAAACACTGCTTCTGTGTAGTGAAGGCTGGTGAAGGAAACCATAGGTTTTTACATTTATGTTTTCTGTTCCCATCACTTTGTTTGCGGGACACAGAATGGAAAACAAGAAGAAATATTACAGGAATCACTGACCTATATATAGCAACAGTAAAAGACAAGCTTGTACCATTAAAAAGCCTCTTCTTCTTTAATATCCATTACTTAAACTGCTAGACTGTATTTTTTATATTGTACATTATGCCCTGTTTCAGCTGCTGTTGGGACTAAAATCAATTACATAAAGAATTCATCTGAATGGGAGGCTTGGTTCAGATCCTACCCCATCAAGGTATACTAACCTGATCTGTAGGTGTGTAGTCATCCATGCTGACGCTGTCAATTCTTTCTAAAAAGCTGAAAGAAAAATAAACGTGCACTTAGAGATGGAAAATACTGTCTAGTGTAACACTTTTCACTAGTTTTACTTTGCTGCAAAGTAAAATGTAAATCCAACGGTAAAGGTATGAGCCTCATGATTTACTTACACTAAGTGAGCTTACATTTTCTGGGCCAAATGGCTTTTTACCCAGACTTTGTTTCAATACAGCACTTCTAAACTTACTGTTATGCAGTAGCCACAAGTTGTCCAAATACAATTAACTGTTACAATGTCAAAGGTCTATTAAAAAATACCAAGACTAACCTGTGTCATAACATCATATGATTGTTTAGACATAAGAAAGATTTTGGAGTTCCAAAAAGAAAACGGGGTGAAGGATGGCCTTTATTTAGCATAATGTTACGTTAATTATGGTCTCAGTAATGTGAGCAGAAATGCTTGTTAATACATACAAATAGCTTTGGACCTACATTCTGCCCTTGAACATGGCAACCAAAGCATAAGAAGTGGAAACCAAAACGGACATGAACTGGGGGTTAACTAGTCTAACTCTATGTCGCTGAAACTCAGTGAGATACATAGTGAAGCAAAACCTTACAGTTGCAGAGAAGAACAAAAGAAAAGGGAACCAGAAAAAAAGGGAGCAAACCACATTCCTGAAGTATTTAAAAAGATGTCCAAGCTTTAATTCTTTCTCAGAGTATGTTAGAATGGCAGTATTAAGGACATAAAATCTGATATTTTAGCTAAAATAGGCAGGATCTCTGCTCTGACTTCCACTTATTTCTTACATTTTGTGTGAACCTGGCAGACTCATTTTACCCAGACTGCCCGTATGACAGAAGCTTTCTTGAATTTCTGCACTGTTATTTCCTATTTGGCAGTGAATATCCCACCAGCTGACTCATCCTGCTACAGTATTATCAAGATTTCTTTATCAACTGGCAAGTTTTTTCCCAATTTTACTTGGGTGTGTATGTGGAATTTACTTAATTGAAGTGGGAAAACCAAAAAAACCCATGAACTCTTGACTTACAATGTGACTCACTGTTAACACGGGCGTCACACACACTGACCAGTTGAAAAAACACCCCTCTAAAAGCCTGTTTGCAAATATTACAGCACTTTCCCACGGATATGAACTGAAAGGAAAAGAATATACACTGCATATATATTTACTTATACTATTTTTCCTTTTTGAACCTCCATTGTTATAACAGGGAAACAAAATGCACTATCTACAGCTAGAATATCCAGCTTTTCTTTCTGGATGAGCAAGGTATGATGGCTAAGTACATTGTTTAAAAACTCACTGTTTAGCACAACACGATGGCTGCCTGATAACAAAACTATACTGAACAAACTCTAAAGAAAAAGCACCTTTTTACAAAACCTTCTTCCCCACTGAAAGCCACCATAAACATGTAAAGATATAAAAGTACACCTTTATAGTCAGCTACAGTCACCATGAATATAGCTACAGCTATATTCAGACTGAACCCTTTGGTCAGGTGATTTCCATCACTGTGAGAATATTGATTAAGCAAAGCTTAACTGCAGTTACTCCCACAGGTAATGCAGACACTGGAGCAGAGCAATGTATTTTTAACTGGTGCACCTATCAGCAATACAACTCTCATCTTACGTTTGTAGCACACCAGGTGAAAAAAGAAGGCAAAAAAGCCCAAAGCAAAAATGCCTCTGAGCTGCATCTCTTCCTAAACATAGAGTCATTTTCCTTAACGCAGCTGTTCAGGCAGCACTCCTGTATTTCCAAGTCCACTTCCAAGTTGTCTTTCCAGTTTCTTAACAGTTTGATCAAGTGGGCCTGGAAGGAGGCACTTTTCAACAGGCTGAAAGGTCAGTAGAGGTCTCTGAATGCAGTAAAAAGTGGCAACACCAGCAGGTTGAACAAGCCTGAGGGAGAGCTAGCAAACTGCTGTGGGTAGCGTGAGCACTTGCACAGCTCAGGATCAATAAATGCACAGAAGTCAGGGGAAAAATGCTCCTCAACCACAGCTGACACAGAAAGGGCTCTGGTTAAGAGTGTGGGCAGAAGCGAGTCTTTTTGCACAAATATGAGCCCATCACAAACCTCACAAGACAGCGTGAATCTGTTTTTCTTGCAGAACAATTCCTTCTGGAATTGATGTATAAATCAGAGATGATACATCTTGTTTCCCCAATACCAAGGTCATGTTGGCAGAATTTATCTAAAATGATTAAACATGGTATTTAGTACCAATTCACATCTCGCACACCTACAAAACAAGCACTTCAGGAAGGTTATTGGTTGTTAGTGTTTGCATGTTCCAAACAGGCAAACGATGGTAAGGAACAGAGGAGTGAGTAACACAGAGTTACACTGCAAATAATCCATGGAAATTAGGTAAGTGTCCTAATTAGATGTCCTGTGTATCAGACCAAGTTGTCTTTCATTTAGAAATTGTCAGCCTCCTCCTGGTAAAAGGATACATTCAAAATACCCCGAACTGCAACACTGCAGTTCAGAGAGTGAGCTCTGAGAAATATCATGCACTTAAAAAAACATCACTTGACATAGCAGCCATAATGTTTTATGTTTGTAAGATTGCTGCTACATGTGATCTGTATTAAATAAATGCAATGGTTTACAAGGTTTTACCTGCCACCCCACTGTGTCGAGCAGCAATGATATCACTAACATCCAATAAATCAAAATGCAACCACTACTAAGATTTGGCTAAATTTCATAGCTTTACAGAAAATTAACCTTTTCAGTGTGTGAAGGACAAGGCTTCCTAGTATTTCTTTTGCAACTACATTAAAAGTGCACTGAGATTTCTAGACTCTGAGACACAGAAAGCTATACTCTTACCTTTTGGAAAGAAAATCAGTTCTTGAATATTCTTCATACAAGCTCCTTACTTGGCTAATTAGCACAGTACAAAAAAATAGCTCTGACAGGCAAATGTATATAGTAGGTACAATTAATGGATTCCAGATGAGATAAGGAGTCAGTACTGCCTCATTACTAAATACATTCACTTCATTCCCGTTACTGTATTAAAATGGGAAAACTAGAATCACTTTTCTAAATTGCTTTCTAAAGAACATTAATTTCTACTAGTCCTAAATGCCTCTAATAATTATGTTATGGCATAATATACATTCTTTTATACATATACAGATATATACATGCCAGCCAATTTTAAACTTACATGACTAAAATTTCAATGTAAAGTGCTTGAAGTGGGAAGATACCTCCCAACTGTGGCAATGCTCGTGTCTCCACTCAAAGAATCAGTGTGAGGAAAACACAACAGTAGAAAAATGAGTAAAAATGGACACTGGTATCACTTATTCTCTCTTTTTAGATCCTGTTTTTTTCAGTCCTGAGATAAAATTATTTTTCACAGAATTATGCCTTTTTACAATACTGACAGGTCTTCTACTTATGCTGCTTCTATAGAAACCCATACTCGGAATTTATGTTAATTCTGCAGTGACTCTGTGCATGTGCAATGAACTTTAAACTCATGCATTCAATTCAACTGTGAATAAAACTGTAATGTATGATAAAATATTTATATTTCTATTTCACAATTGTGCTTTTATTTATAAAGGATTCAGTCTGATAATTAGTACGACATTTAGGTTCTTCTTAATTTTACAGTAGGGTGTTTTACATTGCCTTACACGGAACAGCATTTTTTTTTCTTCTTAAACAAATGAAGCAAGTTACTGGAAGGAAGGTCTTCAGTGATCAGTTTGGAAATGCAGCGGTTTGGTTTGCCAACAAATTAAGGAAAAATGGACTGATAAAGTTAAAAAAAATTCATGAGCTACTGACATTATTATATCTATTATTAAGCTGATCTGTAGTTTTATAAATATCTTCAGTGAGTTTCCTAGGAAACTCAGCTGACACTTAGTTTGACAAGCAATCTCTAAATTCTATATTATGCAAGCTGTGAACACAAAAGTACAGGTTTTAGATGTGCCTGCCAGTGCATGTGGGAACTATCAATAAGCATTATTCTCTGTAAAAACCATGGCAATTTGAGCAGCAGTACCAGCTATATAAGAATTTCTGAAAAAAGGATTCATAAATGCACAAATAAAGGGGAGGTAATCGTACATGAAAATCCTTTTCTCCCTGGGTAAATCACTACACGGCTCTGTATAGCTATTCTGACCCCACAAACAAATCACAGTTGAAAGAAAAATCATGTCTTGAGAATAATACGATAGACACAAAAAACCCCATGCTATATTTTTAAGTGTATTTTGACATCCAAAGAATTGGAAAGATGAAGTGCTAAACTGCAGATCAATACAACGAACTACACATTTTAACAAATCTTCATCTACTTCAACCATTTTGCATGCTCTCACCCCAGCATTTCAATAGCTTTGTTGCTGTGGAAAACAAGAAATCAAACCCATTTCAAAATGCTTGTCTCCTTAAAAGAAAAAGGTAACGTGGCAAGTCTTTTAAGGCTGCAGCTATAAGTTGTCTGTAAGAGTGAAGAATCTCACATTTATCCCCATGTAAGTTGTCAGGGTCAGCAAATCTTCACATTTCTGATGGCCAATTAAGAGCTTTGAACTCCTCAGCCAGGCTCATTACCCAGCAGAAGCACCATTATCTACTATATGAAACTATCCAGGACCAGGACTTTTGAATTCCATCCTATTTGGATTGCAGTAAGTCATAGGCGAGGCAGACATTTCAGAATGAGAACACCTACCCCAGGTCTCTAGGGAGCTGAAACGGAAAAAATACCTTCCCCTCCTCCCCATTACAGTTATCAGGGACAACATCAGGATTTGGAATTCTTTTTTTCTTCTTTCGTTCTATATTTAAAATAAAGAAATAAACCCCCATATATTTTAAATCAACTATAGGATTACAATCCTGTAATAATAACTCTTTCTACGGTATTTGAAATAGGAAACTATGGATTTCTGGTTTTGCGAATACCTTAGGTTCTATGGTTGGGTTTCAAGCAACCTCACATTATTCTGATATACTTTCCAGTAACTGAGAAAGACATAATGAAAACAGCCCCCAGTATCATTCTGACCCCTAAAGGATTAATTTGCCCAAGTCATTTGCCAAAAATATCAGCAGAAATCCCTTAGAAGACGTTGGTAAAATTTAACAACTAAGGATTTTTCTGTCAAATTTAAGAAGTCACTATATTTTAAATACAGCTGCCATGTGCTAGTGGATTTTATCCCCTCTCTCTCTCCATACCACCCTGCAGTTGCTTCCCATGAGGAGTAAGCACAGCAGCAAAGGCACAACGAGGAAGAGAGGGACCGAAACCTGTTTTGGATCCAGTGTGGCTCACCTGTGCTGTTCTCCAGTTTTAAATGACAATTGCTGCAGAAGATGCTACGGAAGAAAATATCGAGTGCAAATGCTGAAATAGAGCCTACTGAAACAGAGCATTTCTTGCAAAAGTGTTAGAAACCTATGTCTCAATATCACTTGTCACACATTTTTGGCATCTGTTAAGATCCCCAGGACCTTCTTTTTGCTCCTGGCAGTTAAAAAGCATTTACATCAATACCAAGGTGAACCCGCTATCAAGTGGGGAGTGACAGCAGGAAGTGGGGAGATGACAGCAGGCAGGGAGAGCTGCTCTCCCCCTCCCTGTGCTCCCCCATATAGTGACTGCAGGGGGCAGCCTCTGCCCAGCCCAGTGCCCACATCCCACCCCAGGCATCTTCACTGGAACCTGTTTGGAGACAGCAGCTCAGCTGGATCTCACCCTGAGATTTTGCTAAAATACAAGTGAAATCCGAATTTAATAAAGATCACCAGAATTTACCTTGCTTCTCCTTTTCTCAGTTGTCAAAGCTGCATTTCCCCAAGGCCTGCCAGCCTCCCAGCAGACTTCACGTTGTCTCACTCAGGGCTGGCAAAACAGGCTTCTTGGAGATTACAAAAAACGTTGGGATTTATCTGCACCTTCACCCACCTGTGACTCACGGGTTGCCAGCAAGGGAACTGCTATGCCAGGAGATGAAGAGGTTAAATGGGAGGCAAAGAGGGAGAGCAAAGTACAGTCATGCCTGAAACCTGCAGGCTTGTTAACAGGCCAGTAAAATTTAAGGATTTGTGGTTTAAAGCATTTGGCCAGCTCTCTCCTTGAGGTGAGGGGGGATGTGGCTGGGAGGCAGCTGGAGGTGGGTCACCCACCAGCCCACCAGGGAACACAGACAGCAGATATGCAGCCAGGATGTGGCATCCTGGTCTGTACAGCTTGTGGTGAAGCCATGTGTCTCTCCAAGGCAGCACTGGCCACTCTGAGCTTGCTTTAGAGGGAGAGGGGCAGTAAGACTGGGAAGGGTCTCAGGCCACTGATGGTGATCTCTCCTAGACACACAGACGGTGGCACTTTGCTGTCCCAATGTCCATACCATACGCCTGCTGGTGGAATTGAGCATCTTGACAGGAAAGTATATAACTTGTCTCATTTTGTTGCCCTGGCCATGCCTGCTGACTGTTGTCCCAGCTACCATGAAGTCATCAGGAGCAAAGCCAGCATGAGATGCTTTATCTGTAGCAGCAAACTATGCTCCCTGGTAATCCCATGAAGTAGGAAAACTCTAGTTTGAACCCTATTCACAGATGACGACTTTGGCTGAGACATTAAAAGCAAAGACAGATGATGACAGTTGCAACCGAGGGCTCGTATACCATTCACCAGGTTATCCTTTCCCACAAGGAGCCAGACAGCTCACACAGGAGTGTGTTTGGCAAGGATAAAGAAAGACAGCGAAAATCCGAGTTTTCCCAGTCTATGGGCTTGGTTACAAGAGTTTCCTAGCAGACATCCATTTTAACCTCACTTTCTCCACAGCTAAGTTGTCTTTTTTCAGTATGTACTGCAGCTAAGCTTCACGGGCTTTGGCATGTGTCCAGCTATTAACCTAAACAAATGCACAAAAAGTTCAATTGCATTAAACATTTCATATACATGAGTTGTACCCCCTTTCTGCTTGATAACAGAAATCTCATTTCATTTTTTTACATTGAAAATACATGAACTAAACTAAAAAATGAACAAACTGTACGACTTCCATAACTGCTTGCCCCCACTAGTTCCCTAGATTTGTTAAGAAGCAGTGTGAATTTTGGGAAACGCATTTCTTCGCTCTAAATTTAGCAAACTAACCACTTTTTGGCTTAACAGATGTTTTTGCTTTCCGAGCAAGAGGCCTACAGGGATCATCATTAACCCTCTTCTTAACATAAACACTGACTAAGACTTCAATCTGGAAAACTGTCATTCACACAGAAAGGTTAACAGGCTCCAGCAGAAAAGAGACTCACCATCTGCAACTTCTGCTATATGGGATCTCAGAGAAGAGGGAAGATGGGCAGAGGGAGAAAGAAAACGAAAGGTTATTTATTTATTTATTTTAAAAGGGACAATATTTATCTATCGTGTGTGCTCAGAAGTTCTATTCCCAGGGGTGCAAGAGGTTGAGCTGCTGCAAAACAAAGACCAAGAATGAAGCACTGATAAAATCTGAGGCTTAAATGGGTACTTGCAGACCCTCCTTCTGACTACATTCACACCAGCTTGAGTCCACTGACTTCAGTGAACTTACTTCTTCCTCATGAAGATAGTCCTAGAGAGATAATAATTAAATGCATACTGATACGCACGTGGAGTGTTTCTGTAGACATAGATCTGAGTTCTGCAATGTAAAGGCTACACAGAGCACATTCTGCAGTTACAAGTGCGATTTTGAACAGAGGACCAAAAGATAACCTGAAAACAGAAAGCTCATATTGCATTATCCAAAGAGATCTGGATCTTGACTACTTGTGAGCTGATGTATGGCAGACTAGGATTTCTTTATCCACTGTCTGCATGAAACAACTGTTTAACAGTAGCAAATACACAGACTGGTGCTGGAAGGGAAGCAGAGAACACCTGAAACATCAGGTGAAACACATGGGCAGAACAACTGTCCCATCAGGACCTGGAGCACGAGCCTTTAGACAGACTGATAGATCAAAACCTTGGGCTTATGTCCCACTAACTAAAGTGCATAGGAGATCTCACCTCCACCTCTTCAGGTGAATTCTTCAAAAAGAACTTGTACTTTTATGTTCCAGAAAGCCAAACTGTGGGAAAAGGCCTTGATAATACTTGGAGTTGTAAAATGCATCAAGTTTACAAGCACCAGCTATATAGCCACAAGGTTGTCAGGAAATGTCTCAAGTTAACAAGATGTATTTTCACTAGATGTTGCAAATACAGTTTTCCCTGTTACCTGCAAGTTTATATTGCTGTGATATGGAAAAAAAAAATCGGTGTAACTTATACATCTCGTTGATGGCTTTGTTTACAAAAATGGTTGCACTGTGGATATCGTCTTGGTGTACACAAAATCCACCAAGTGCTGTGAGCCCTGAAGAATGCCAAAACCAGGTTAGAAAGAGCACTGGTTGTTGGGAATTAAAGATCACTTACTCCAGTGGAAGTGGTTTGGAATAATAAGTCTGTTACAGCGATTGCCAGAAAGCAAAAACCAGTTTGACTGGGGTTTTATATAAGAGGTTGATAAAAGAGAAAGCAGAAAATCTCCAAACAAGAGAAGCAAAGGTAACAAAACACAGATTTAAAAGGAAGTCACGAGAAGTTTGTGTTTACCTATGGCACCAGTCCAAGCTCAGCTCAAGAGAACTTGCTGCCAAGAGATTTCACATTAGAAAGTCAAAGCAGATGATTCAAAAAAGAAGATGCTAGTAGCCCCCAGAAAACCCAGATGAAGAAAAGTGAACTCTTTGGAGTGGCAAACACTCCTGACCAGGAAAAGCACACATGCATGTGTATTACTGTTTTCATATCTATACATTTTTTGTGACACCTAAATGAAAGGAACAGTGTGTGAAAATCCTGAGCAAAATGAGAGCATTATCTGTTTGCTTTCACCTACCACGTGTTTGCCAGGTATTGACATGACCCAGAGAATTGACATGGCTGGAGTCCTGGGGTTAAACAGGAGGACTGGCACTAGTTCCAAGGCTTAACATTTGGATCACAGGACCAGCTCTCATGAGGATGTCTTAGAGGCTCCAAGACATAGACAGGATCTGTAGTTCCGATACAAACCTACCATTTGAGGAATACGAGGGTTTCTAACACACGTCCTACCAGAGAAGAAGTTTTCTGGGGTTGCATGTGAGATGTGAAGTATGTCATCAGTGAAAATTAAGAGAACTTAAAAATTTGCTCTACAGAGAAGTCAGGAGGGCGACCAGCTTCCTACACAGTGGGAAGAGAGAAAGTGTTAATGCAGTCCCTGCAGAAGACCTGGCAACATTTCTTTTTCCTTACTGCAGTTTATGAGGTGCAGTGGCAGATCATTTCTCTTCTGCACTCCTTAAGCCTTGTCCCAGTTCTAACGTTGCACTCACATACCTCTTTTCCTTTTGTGAAGGGCATGCTTCACAACAGGTAAAGGTTATGCTGGACACAGACTCTATGAGCAACTGTTCAATGTGCAGGGCTGCTGTGGGGTTCACCAGCATATTCTGTTACTGGAATACGATAATACCTCAACAAGGTTCAAGGCAAGAAAACTTACACAAGAGGGCAAAAATTCATGACTCAGGAGATAAAGGACAGACAGAGGATGAGGACTGACATCCAGTGGTTCCAGAGCATTTTACCCCAAAATACCCAGCAACCACTTCACCAATTGTTCAGAGGTAGACCTGCTGCATGCCCTTTAGCAGAATGAAGAGACACAGTAACCTTTCACCTTTGATGGGAAGGACTCAAAGCCTGCTCTTCCCAAATGTATTCCTGACACGCACCAGAATTTTTAGGGCTTCCCTACTTGTAATCTAGAGTAGATGCATTATCCTTCTTTATTCCCACACACAATACACTTTGGGAGCTGTACATGAAAAAGAGTATCAGATACATACCATGGTCAGTTGCCTCAGACATTGCCAGGTGAAAGTAAGAACAGCATCAAGCAGAGGTCTAAGCAGTGTGGAAAAAAATGCTGGACATAACCATGAGACTCACGAGAAAATTCCTGTATCTACAAATGATACTGCTGAAATGTTTTTATTAAATCCCCATTATCCTGCCTGTTTTAGAACAGGATATATTTAACCACTGAATGTATTCAAGCAATTGGTCATAACACCTACGGCTTGGCTGAGTGATTACCTCGGGTAGCTGGAGGTAGGCATGGAGCTGAAGTAAGAAAAAGAATTGTTACTACAAAAATGGAAGGAAGAAGGATACAGTGACCACATCCAACTTGCTAATAATTGGCCTCATTCCATTTAAAAGTTACAAGCTATTTAAACAGAACAAGGGCTATATAACTTAGTGCTCAAAACTAGCCCTACAACCCTACTACTTGTACATTTGACAGTAAGTCAACACTAACGTTTACTATTAATACAGCATCTTGTGAAAAGCATTCCTATCTCTGCACTTTCTGTACCTTCCTTTCCCTTCCCATCAACTTTTCTCGATTTTTTTAAGCGTACAGTGCATTTGTACTACTAAAAAAACAATACAATAATTTGGGTTTGAGGAATGAGGAAAACAATTACTCAACAACCTAATTATGTCCTGCTTCGAGTTACTTTAAAGATTACATTACACTCGTGCTTTTAATCTCTTCACCCTGTTCCCAACAGGTGGTTTGTCATTTTTGGGTCTGGTTTATGAAAAGCTGGAGCAAAGGGGTCTTGGTTTGTCGATAACAGAGATTCAGCACCACAAGCAATCCTCACTGCTCTCTGCGTAGGCTTGGTGCTGAGACGCTCACTGTCAGTGCCAGCACATGGCCTGAGGCAGGAGAGCTTGGGAAGGAGGGGGCTGAGCAGCACTGGGCATGCTGTGCTGGTCCTGCAATACAGCAGTAGCACCTGAGGCAGCTTAAAGGACCTGTGTGGAGCCACCTGGAAGACTGGCAGTTGCAGTTCCTTGCAGGATCGCAGCCAACATCACCCTCCCTTAGGGTATCACTGTGCTACTATGAGAACAACTTCGGCCTTTACAGCTGAAAAGTCACCCTGCCACTTTACAGGAGTTGCTGCTTTGTACAATGTACACATCTGTGAGGAAGGTCAGAAGACTGATAAAAGCTTACATTATAAAAAAAAATCCACTGAATCCGATTTTAAATACTGGAAAACTTCTAAAGCTCTTAAAACAGGCACCGAGAAGGAAGTTGAACTTCCCAATTTGTCTTCTCCACCCATACAGTTAGAGGTAAAAACATGGAAGATTTATGCAATAGCAGCTGGGGAAGGCTGACAAGGAATATACAAATAAGGCATAAATGTCAAAAACTCAAAGCCAGTTGTCAGTTCAGATCTCAAAATGTTGTCATTTTTCTCTTTCTTCTTTTAAAGAGAAGATTAAAAATACCATTCCCAACTTGCATATAGCCTGTGGAAACAAAAACCAGGAATCATTTGCTCTCTAACTATGGAATCACCACTCACTCATTCACGTAATGATGTATAGCTGGTGATATGTTGGCAGGTCATCCTGTGGTCGGGCCGTGAGGGCAGGTACAAGTTTTGTATTTTCAAGGAGAAATGTAGATGCATATTTACCCAGCTTTTTCTTTCCCACTTCTGACCTGAGAGCTCCTAGAACAACAAATTCCTTACCAAATTTTTTTTTTCCCATCAAACTGTGTGTGTGACATTGTGGCTCAGATGCTGGGAAATACTCTGAGCATGAGTGTGCCTGGCACCTGTCCTGAGAGAACTACTTTTGTGATGGCCTCTAAGGATTTGACCTTTTTTACCAGAAAGTCCACATTAAACCAAATTCTAGCACATACTATTGCTTCAGAGAGTGAGTGCCCTCAGGATGTAGAGCCAGGAGGATCTAAAGTAGGGTATGAAGAAGAATGAGAAGCTTTCACTTTAGCCTCCGGGATCTTGGCTCCACAATGAGATTAAACTCTCAATCACACAGGGTTGGACATTTTTCAAACAATAAATCTGGAAAGCTTCACTAAACGATACCAGACATAAACTGGTAAGTAACAGACAAAACCTGAGCTCTGTGCAAGAGTATCCTACAGAATTTAGAAGTTTTAAATTAATGGTATAGTATTTCAAAAAATGTTCTTCCCTACCCTACAAAAAAAAAACAAAACAAAACAAAAAAAACCCAAAGAAAAAAAAAAGGCAAAAAGCGAAAAACCCAACCTAAAAAACCTTTCTCCAAAATGGTTTTCAATACTGAGCTGCTCTGTAGATCAGTGCAAATAGAGCACTGAAGATTAACTAGGGACTAGACATTTTATTAAAGTCATCACAGAAACAGAATCAAACCACGAAGTTCTGTTGTTTGATTTTCTACTTCCAATTAAATAAAATTTCTGATCCCAAATACCAGAGCACAGGTATGGCGGCCAAATCTGTGGGCATTTATTTTAATCAAATAAACACGCAGATAATTGCTAATCTTATAATCCCTTCAAATTGTTAGTACCCTTGTTAATTAGATTACAAATAATCCAGTCCTAACACTGGCACTGTAAATACTGATCTCTTGCCCTTAACAAATGTCTGTCTTGCAACAGGTTATCACACATTAGACTTCAAAGCACCCAAAGTTCACACTTCCCTCAGAAAAATAACTACTTTTCTTTATAGAGGGGCACACTGACAAAAATTTTAAGTAAATCCAAAAAGTACACATTTACAACATAACTGTGATGGTATTTTGAAAGCAGAAGCCATTCTTTAATTCAGCAGGTGCTGATACTTCACCCGTTTACATGATGCTCTTTTGAGAAGGTCTCAGTGCTACTGCTATCAAAAGGCAAAAAATAATGCTCACATTGAAAGGAACTATTTCTGACTGTTTTTTAAATTTCAGTATTTTATTAAATATTTTTAATACCTTCAACACAAACCCTAGAACAAATAGAAAACAAATCAAGAAGTGTAACTATTAAACAACCGCATGTCTTTAAGACATACATCTTCATCTACTGGTTATGTGTCAGATCTGGAACTGCTCTGACCTAAATTCAGCTCAAGCACTGCAACACACTTCTGAGCAGATTTGGTATCAAAACAGTACGTGGACAGAAGCCAAATCACAGAAGTGAGGAAATGGGGATGTTTCCAACTGCTTTTTATGCCTTTTGCTTGTGTTTCTTCCCATTTCAGTACTGAGAAACTGTATGATGGGCTCCACCACGACACTCTGAGGGTGTCCCAGGCCACCTCTGCCCCTCCAAACAAGAAGTGAACATTATGTAGATTGACAGTCCACACCATTAGGATAGAAATGATGATCAGAATTAACCTGAAGCGTACTAAAAGTGCATTGAAAAACTGCTGACCTATTCTTAAAAACTGACATAATTTTCAAGGTGACTTATTTTCTCATAGAAGCCACAGGTAAGAAAGAATTCTAGTAACTGCAGAACACGTGGATAAAATAAACATATACAAATGGCAAGATATTCCAGCTATGGGGCAGCTCTGTACATTCCTGCACTGTTTTTTGATTTTGTTAAATGATTCAGAGTATTTCAGATATACAGAGGGACTAAGAAATTCAGTGCAAGAAAAGGTTTGATTCTACTGACACTCACTCACAAACATAGTTTTAAGGATATAAGTAATCCTCCTGAATGCAACGAGACTTTGGAGTTCAATGTGACTGCTCATACGCCTAAAAGACCAGTAATTGTGTGCAAAATTTTTGATGTCTGGAGCCTGAAGAAAGGTCTTTCCCCTGAAGTAAATGGAGACCCTGCTCTTTGCTCATTGCAGCTGAACTCCAAACATCAGTCAGAACTGCAGTCCAACAACATGTGACACTGCATGGCATGTTGCAGGTACAGTGATGGCTTTTTATTCTTGGGAATGGTCACATCTGTGCCATTCTCCACAAGTGTATTTATCTTGCATCTAAGAGTAACCTGTAAAGAGATTTTTCTAATATCCAGCAGCTTTAGATTCAGATCATTAGCCCTTTCTTCTATCTTCCCAGGAGCATGCTAACAGAGGATGTATTAAATGTAATAAATAACACTTTACATAACAGCAATTTTGCCAGCACCTGATCTCTGGGAACTGCCAGCGTACAGTGTGACACCAGCACTGACAGGCTCCTCTGCAACCTCCAACAAGTCAGGCTCTAGATTTACTTCCTAGTGTGGCACACTGTTTTAAATACGTCTACTCAGTACAATGTGGATGATCCTATGAGGACAGAGGAACAAGGCCACAACCCAGTTCACTTTCTAGGAACTGCCGGCTGCCTGCTTGGTAACTGCCACAGATGGTACCTGTCACACCAATGCAGGGGCTGGTCTGTAAGCTGAGGAGGCCCCTGGCAACACACTGCATTAAAAAGCAAGATGGGCACATTGATTTGTTGAAACAACCAGGAAAACTAGTACTATGTCCACGTCATAATTCGCCACCATTAATGCCAACTTGTCCTTTGCGAAGAACTGCCACACAAGTGCTATGAGGTATCTTCAATTATGCATGCAGAATTTGTTTTCCAATGTAACTGATTTTCTTCAGCAGTTCACCTTAAAATGTCTTCTGCTCTGGCAAGGAACACAACACCATGCAACACCCATGTCCTGCTTAGTTACACCAGCAGAATAAAAAGAGGACCAGAAAAGTGAATTAAGATATAGGAGCTCACTTCTTCACCCCCTTACAATTACTAAGGCAAGGAACAGAATAAAAGATGTAATGAGAAAACAATAGATTAATACTAATAAACAAAAACAACACTGTAAAACTACACCAAACTGAGAAAATTACTTAGGACATGACTTGAAATAGAGATGGAACATTCTGAAAGAAACAGGGTACATTTCACATAAACCCACAATCCACCATTCTTAGACAGTGCATAAATTAATTACTCTTTCGCTGTAACTGCTAATAAAACCATTTACCTAGATTAGCACTCATCCATCTTTGAAATGGCAAGATGAATTTCGTTCTTAACTTTCCCCAGAACACACATTCCCATGATCAGGCCTGCCCCAGCTAGCTACATAGCATGTTTAGTTTTATATGTATGTATATACACACACACTTGCATCAATGTTGAAGAGCTTCGTTCTGTTGTTTACATCATTTACTGAGCATCTGAAGGAACATCTCTGAACCCAGCAGTACAAGGAAAATTGTGGAAGGAGCAATTTAGATAGAAATATATCAAAATCGAAGCCATGAATGAAGGAAAGGTTTGCTTATTTATAGCACAAAGAAATTCTATCTGGTTAGGCTGTGGGTTTTTTCTTGTAGAAATTAAACAGGAAATTAATTTCTCCTCCTCTCCTCCTTATAAAGCAAGGCATTTTCATGTATGATGCCAAAAACCTGGTATTTGTAGATTTGTCTGCCATCAGTCATTAATCAGCCTCATAGCATTTATAGGTAGAGGGATATCTCTTGACAGATACAGAAAACAGATTTAGAACTAAAGCTGAAAATTATATAAAGACAGAGAGATAGATACACATTTTAACACCCTGGAGTACATTTCCAAAAATAAACTAGTCAAATGGATATCTTCCTAAAAAAGCTGATTGCATAAGCATAATTACACTAAACACAAGTACCTGTACTATCTCTCTGCATGTTATAAATAGTTCAACATTGCATTACACAGTCTTATTCTAAAATGCTATTGTTCTAAGTTCATGCCTTCTCTCACAATCCTTTCAAAAAAGGGCCCCAGCCCTCACTGCCAGCCTAAGTACTATTTTCCTGACGTTGCTATATAACTTTAGAATCCAAATACACTATTTCCCCCTTGCAACCCACGCTGATTATCCAAAAAAAGATTATTCCACCAGTTAAGAAAGTTGCTTGATCATATCACTCTTTCTCTATTAATTGCCAGGATCCCTCTGCTTGCTTATGGAGTTTTAATTTTGTAACTCAACAACTTTTTGTCATCTTGGTAAAACCAAGAGGCACATATTTCAGGATGCAATTGTAGTAGAAATGCCGGGGCAAGCTCCTCTTCAGGAACTTTAAGCTGGGACCTCTGAGCAGGATATTGAGCTGGATCCAAGGATCTGAAAAAAAATCCTGCCAAGTAGTAGCCAATGGAAGCACTGCAAGATGTATACTGAGACAAGAATGCCGATCGTTTTTTCCCCCTCCTCTCTTGCTTTTTGACAAAAAATTCCATTTACTGAATTTGTTCAAAAAGGACTGCATTTCATCTTAAGCAACAAGTAGAAAGTGAGCATAAAAAGCACTTCTGAGAGGAAGGAGATGAATTGATAATGCCAAGTGTTAACATGTAGCACTGCCTATCGGTGCCAACACACCACTCAGCCAATCTAAACACCACTGTAGATAACACAAAACATGTATATTTTTCATGAAGTTGTTATATCTATCAGAGGTAAGCAGCTTCCTGACACAAATTCCAATTTTAACTCATCTGTCATTTAAAGGTTAAAACCAGGGGGCAAACCTAAGCCGAAAGAGAAAGCCCTTTTACCAGGAAAAGCAGTTTTGCTGTATGACACAAGCATGACAACACTGTGGGAGGGGAACCTTTGCATGACCCTTTTGCTGACAGCAAGGCTTTGCTTAGAAATTGAAGGTACAGATGAGCTGCAGTTTGTACCACTGCTGATGGCAATCCAGATAATATCATGTCCTCAGCTCCACTTCTGCATGTTGAATGCATAGTATGCAATGCTTCCTATATGTGGTACATAATGACCAACATAACAATTAAAAGCAAACCAGCAGGTATTACTTAAAGCTACTAAAATAACTACATATCTAAGAAAATGCAAAGGAGAAACAAACAAAAGACAATCTGAATAACACCTGTATGCTTTTCTTAATACACAGTACACAAAGTAAGGATCTTTCTGCTTCCTGTTGAGTATTTCTGACAAAGTTTATTTGATACTTAATCCCACAGGGGAAGACTTCTTTCTGCTCTGCATCTAGCTTCTAAAATAGGTGTCTATCCATGGTTCAGCTACTGAAGGAATTAAGTAAATAGGTGGCTATGCACTGATTCTCTTCCCAGGGAAAGCAATGCAGCAACTTCACCTTCTCCCTCAAACGAAGTCAAAGCACACTTCTCAAGTTCAGCAAGGTGTTGAGGCTTTAGAGGTAGAGGGATATCTCTTGACAGATACAGAAAACAGATTTAGAACTAAAGCTGAAAATTCTATAAAGGAGGCTGCTAAATCCATCACATTTGCAGAAAAAGTAAGTGGGATTTTCCTAATGCATTGAGAAACATAAGATACTACTAAAATCCAGTATTATTATTTCAAATTATGAGAGTTGAGAATAATGTTGCAAGATGTATCCAGCAGGTAGAAATGTAGAGAAGAGAGGGAGATAAATATCAAAGAAAGGATGGTTTGGATAAGGAAGAGGAAATGCTGAGAGAGAACTTATGAAACTCACATTAGATTAAAAACCAGACACCCACAGGATAGGTACATAACTATGGAAAAGAGAAAATTATAACTGAGACATTATCTTCATGGTGATCCACAGGCATGCATAGAACTACTGCAGACATTTACTGAAATTTACATTAGCCAGCTCAATTATTGATAGCAGTATATCTGCTATATCAAGATTTCAGTGTCTGAGCCCAGTGTTTTAGAAACCTGTCTGTATTTAAGCTGCTTCTTTCTGCACAGGCACCCACACTGATTAGGGTAATGGCAGGCTGGCTGTGTCCAGATAGGCTGCAATTCCACCTGTATTCTGTGTCAAAAGATTCAAAGAAGCTGAAAATGAGCTAGCAAGAAGATGAAATCCAGAAAAAAATTCTGAAATACACGTATCAGAGGAAAGTTAAGACTCATGTACAGCAGCTTCTTTGCAAAAGATTGTGGAACAAGAAAATGACAGCTAGTAATAGCTAGTAATTACAAATATTATGTCCTTGAGAAGGTTTTGCATGTATATATAATAAAGCAAGCTTTGATCTACTTGTATTTAATTTATTACATAATTAAAAGTCCTATAAGCTAAAGTTAATTTAAGCAGTCATATGTTAACCTAGAATTATTTTCAAGAAATCCTCTTCCTCTTCAATTATATTGCCATATGTTAATAGCTTTTAATAGATTTCTTTGTTTACATACATGTCATAACTGACCTGAGAGAGCAATTTCACAGCATCCAGTAAAGAAGCACCTGTTCTAACTTTCCCTGTAGACAGCAGATTCACAGCAGCTATTACTCTTTTTTTGACTTGCAATTTGCTTTTTGCATCACTAAGAGCTCAATGCAATTATTTCCTAAGTGTGCCATCCCTGCTCCATGCTTCATTCAGTAAAAACTGTTTACAGATGCCTTAGTGGTGAGTTGAGCTGTAGAAGCTACAATGCGTGAGCTGGATGTGATGAACAGCTTGGCTACATGATGCCTTGCAGGCGCAGCGTTTTATTTATGTTGCATATTACTGATAACACTGAGGTGTGTGTTTGAAAGGCTGACACGGCACCCAGCGAGTAGGAGATTCCCCACCCTTGCTGCCTGCTTTGGTTTCCTCCCAGGGCTGGGACAGGAAATGCAGTGGTTGCAATACACACAACTCCTCAGCCCTCTGTAAGCAGGATCAGTGCTGCAAAGGCTACTTAGTTTGGCCACAAACACGTAGGTGATTACTAACTTCTGTTTAAGTGTGGCAGATTTGCTGAGAATAAACAGTTAGTTATTTGTTACAGAAAACAGACCACCATTTCCTACCATCAGAGAAATCACAATTAGCATTTGCTCTCCAAATTCTGTTTTTCTAAGGCCTAAAACTACCATCAAAATTCTAGCTGAAGGCAAAGTCTTTTCCTGTGATATTTTAATTTTTTTCCTTTTGTTTTTTTAAATTTACAATGGTATGAGCCATTCTAGCAAACCCAGATACGAGAACGTGTTGCAGTTTGCATTTTAAAGGGAAAGGGTTGGGTACCGGTATAAGGAGGCAGTGTATCTGTGCAAGGGAATAGTGTGACTAGAAGCAAGTAGCTGACATTCAGGTGTTTATTCAGAGATTTTCATGGCCATACCCTTTTGTTGTATTTTACAGTAAGGTAGCACAGGACACTTCAAATTAAGCAGCAACTGTGGGTCCTGAGTTCAGCTGGACACTCCCTTGATTTGGTTACAGGCATCTGAAAACATTTATTTTTTACCAACAGAAGAGCTGCTGCTTTATTTTTTTGGTTGGCCTCAGAGTTCATCCATACTGTTGTTCTTTCCAAACCCAGGTGCTGGCTTGAGCGACACTTCCACCAGCCCAGGGGAAAAACCCGGTCAGGAGTGGCAGGGAGGTTACAAGAGGGACTCAAGAGTCCCTTTGTGCCAGTGCTGACACAACTGGTATTGATGTTTGCATTTGTCTTCATGTGCCTATTGTATATTAATCTCATCTAACCCTTTTTTGCAAAGGC
>NW_009934272.1:0-4909 GCF_000696875.1 Nestor notabilis | reverse complement strand
TAGGGAAATCATATTATTCAGCTTTCTCAGGCTGACATCCTTTTTCCCAAGTCAGTTTTTCACAGCTATTTGCATTTATTGTAGAAGCAGCTCTCGCATTCCTCAGGCTCCCTAAAGAGAAACACCACTAAATTCGAACCCTATAGTTCATTAAAATACATGCATCTGCAGGACCAATAGAAGATGCATCACCTGAACAAATGGTTTTCAGGAAGAAGGGAAGCAGACTTTCTCTTTTTTTAAAAAAACCCCAACCGATCAATTGGAATGAAATTTGTTGACACCTTCTTTATCCTTCATTAAGGTTGTGTCTCAACTGCTTGAGTAACAGTAAACTGATGCTATTGACCGACTATAAGATTTTATGCCATGGTCTTGGCAAATGATTTTAAGTAATAGACAGTCTTGAAATTACTGAGTTAAAACATATTTGTGCCTTCAAAAGCACGCAGACACACGGAAACCAAATCCACATGAAGTAAAAGTTAATCTTCTAAAGGTTCAGTGAGTTTTTACTCAGGTTAAAGTATAATTTCTGAGGACTGGTGCATTTCATGCAAAAAATCCACAAAATAATAAAAATACTAATTATGAATGGAAAACCTCACAGTCGAATATGTCAATCCAATTAACCAGTAAAGTATTGGCTCATGTTGCTCGTCTGCTTGCTGAAAAGCAACATCTCATATGCTCATAAGCTGTGCTTTCAGAGCAAGGATATCCCCTATGCAGTGGCTCTGCAGACAGCTGCGTCTGCTTTTGCAGTGCCTATGTATTTTCAGACAACAATCACACCTGATAAAAGACATAGACAAAAAAAAGAAAGGATTTAAAATAAATGCCTAACGGTAACAACTGCATCAAGTGAGACAATGGGATACCAGGAAACATGGAATTCTTATTACACTCCCACGTTTGCAAAATAGGAAAATCTCCTAAGAAACACAGTTGGTAAGCTGGTGGATTCGCTTCTCGCGTGAGGCTTTGATATGAGTTTTTTAGGTACCTGAAGGTTGTTTTTTGACAGCGCCCTTGTTTTGTTTACAGCACATTGCTGGGATACTCCCTTTGATTCAGCCTGACACACGTGACATTCCACCAGCTTCTGTTCTGCAGTGCTGCTGCTGCACTAAAAATAGCTTCCGCTTGCTTTGGCTCCACATCTAATTTATGGAAACTCACAGAAAAGAAGGCCCCTGTTAGTGGGTGAGCGACGTACGATTTTGCAGTTTGTGCTGTTAATCTCACTTGGCCTCTTCAAATGCATCACTGAAAATTTAGAATTCAAGCCTGCAGTTAATGGTGGTTAGGGGGAAAGAAGATAATGCTTTATACCTTTCATTTATTTTTAAGGTGGTTTAGTACTAACTTAACTGAAAATATAGAACAGTTGGACTACACTATCTAAAAATGCTGCGAATTTAGAATATAAATTTATCCAGGGCTACTAGTGCCCACACTTGTCTAGGGAAAGTGCCATAAGGATTTTCTTTATTGGTTTACAAATTACAGTGAAATTATAAGCCTCCTGTTTGCCAGAACAGCTTTCAGATGTTTTATGTAAACTTCTTCATTGTGCCATGAAAGTCATCATACAAGTACATCCTTCAAGAAATGCTGATTTTACAAACTTTGCCACTAAATCTGGTCTAGTGGGGGGTGTCCCTGCCCATGGCAGAGGAGTTGCAACTAGGTGGTCTTTAAAGTCCCTTCCAACCCAAACCATTCTATGATTCTATGAAAACCTGCCTCTGCATGAAACAATATTTTTTGCATGCGTACCTCAACACATATCCAACACGTATCTCTGAAAAAATCAGTTTATGTTAAAATTCAAATGCCAAAGTTAATGTAAGAAAGTGATTATTTTTCTTTCTATAAAAAAAGTGGGGCTTAATTTTCTAAAGGGGATTTTTTCAGATATTCAGTCATAGCACCACATTTAGGAATGTCACCAGCCGAGCCAGAGCTACTTCAAGTGAAAACTGGATCAGAACAGAGATGGTGTGTAAGTCCGGTATCTATACTAATGCATTAGTTGTTTAATGGCTTAAATCTGTGAAGACAGGAACACTGAAGTAATGAATACCAATTCCAAAACTGAAAAGGAAGGCCTGTTTTTCTTTAAAGTTTTTAGGGCAAGTAATGAAGACACTAAGGAAATTTGGATTCAGATTTTATTTCAGATATGAACTTTTAAGTTAAGGAAACTTCAGGAGGCAATCAGCATCTTAGGAAGAGAGAGATTTTGAAGCTTTAATCTTGTAAAAAACAGCAAATAAACTGCCTGGCTTTGTCCAGAAAGGCTCCCTGCATAAATTTAGCAGTCTGTTTGCAAGCTATCAATTTAAGGATTGGTATCTAATCTGTTATCCAAGTAGGGACATTACTTAGAAACTACCATGGCTAAAAAGGAATTTTCATAAGTCTCAAGAGAGGTTATGATTTACTGACCAAAAAACTCCAACAAAATTCTGAAACCGGTTCAGGCTGGCTACAGTTAGCTGCCTATGAGTTACATGCCTGAGTAATGGTCACAGTGAGTCTATACCAACCTATTTAAGCAAAATATACTGTGCTGTGCTATTGTTAAAAGGTCTTTAATTGAACAGACAATTATTAACTTCAACATACCTTTTAACTAACCCCTTTTTTACATCCTGCCATGGGGGTTAAAAAAAAGGACAAAGAGAACCCTGTCACATGCATAAACTTTCAGAAAAAGGGCATAGTCTAAGAGAATAATGAAAAATAGCAGCTCTGCAGCAGAGTTTTTGTATGCAACTGTGTGTGATGGAGAGGGAGAGGAAGAAAGTGAGGAAATGGTATGATTTAATCCTTGCAGGAGTGTCATTGTCCTTTCTACCCTAACTGTTCAATTCTTTTATTTCCAAGGAGTTGAAAACAAAAGCTTTAAAAGCCTCTTTTTCTAGCTAGGGTATATAAACATGAAATTCTGTTTACATTCTTAATTATAAACATGTATTGAAAATCCCTGGTCTATCTGCAACCCCAAATCATTTTGATAGCATTCAAATCAATGTTTACACTCTGGCACTTGTTGCCTTCACAGCCTCAGCTCTGTGCCTCTATGCTGCTGATAGAAGCGTGAAGCATGAAGTTCCACAGCCTTGCACTGTAATTTAATTGCTAGAAAGCAAAAGAGAGATGGGATGTAGATCTAAGGTCTTAAGCTTAGGAGAGGAGAGAGAGCAGAGGCAGCCATCCCTTTAAACATCTCACACTCTGCTCTATTCATCTCTCATATCAGTGCTAGGATAACAGCATGTAAATACAAAGCCTGGCCCTGCCTTAATATAATTTGGAATGTTACATAAGTGCTTGATAAACAAAGCAGGCAGCTAGAAATGAGATAACCTAGCCATGTGTATATTCAGCTGACTACTTACTTAGATTCCCAACTACTATGCTGTGACTGTGATGAAGGGAAAGAAAATGGCTGTAAATACCAGCCTTTAAAGGCATTCTTGTTTCATTTTAGGACACCTTAGTTTTTAACACCATGTGCAGGATAAACACTGTTAACATTTTAAATATGGACAGATTACATTTTCTATTTCCTTTTTCTCCTGTGCTTCTGAAAAGTAAAATGGTTGGCAATACAGGAAGCACCTCAAAAGCATCTCCTACCTATGCACAGCTACACAGGATCGGTCACATCTTTTAAATGCACCTTTAGAAATGTACTACAAACTAAATGATACTTCTCAGCTTTGCAAAGTTAATACCACACAATAATTATGATGGAAGTTGTCAGACACATTATCTAAATATCCCACTGCACAAAATACATGTGCAGTGTCATGAAAGGTCCCAGGAAAAAACTCGGACACAATCTCTAAAGTAGATCCTTCCTGGTCAGGTGAGGAACATTTAAAGCAATGTTAATTGTATCTGCTGTCTTATTGCTGGATGAAAATAAAGGCCATGAAAATAAAAGCATGAAAGCAAACTGATCCAACTTCACACTGATTAGCAATTATTGAACCTAGTATGTTCCTATACAATTAAAACCCTACTTTTAAAAAAGTTTACAAATACTTTAAAACAAAAGCACTCTGCTCCAGAACAGCAGCTAGAAAAGCCAGGGAAAGGAAAGAAAGAATGCATGGGAAGTGCTGATAAAAAAAGACCCAAGCAAAATGAAACAAACCAAGAACCCCAAATGAGAATTTAAACATAAGCTACACTTCTAGAAGTTATCTTAGCTGTACTAAAAATATACATCAAAATGCCCACTACTGCTATCTGAAGCTCCCTTCTGCTGGGCCCTCTTCCTTTAGAGCAAACAAAGTCATAGTAATAGCTACCTTTCTTCCAACTTCCCCTGTGAACAAGATCCGCTCGTGGATATAAGCGGTCAACCACTGCTACCAGTTCTACAAATTTCCACATTTCTCTAATCCTACTCATTCTCTTGCCTTATTATATTTCTAAGTGGTTTAACAGCACGCGCCAGTATTTTTCGTAACTTCTTAGAGGGGCAGCTGTTACTTCTCACCCATCACCATCTCAGGTTAGGCAGGACGCAACATTTAGAAGTTATATATTTTCTTGCAAAGTCAAGAAAAAAAAGACAATTCTGATCTTCATATACAATCTGATTGGAATTTGTACTTTCTCAAATACTACAACTTTTTTAGAACCACAAAAAATTTTTGGCTGCCCTACACTAAAACAAGGGAAGCGCATTCTCCCAGCTGCCACATGAAGCAGTGTTTCTCGTGAAGACAAGTTTTCAGGGATTTTTTTTTATTATTATTAGGTAAAAAAAAGAAATCTGATTTTTTAGGCACGTGTCCCCAACTGATGGAAGGAAATAGCTTGCATGAGATTTATCTTGCAGCTATAAAACATGCTGGATGGCCGCAGAAAAAGAGTTGTGGTC
>NW_009934271.1:0-9552 GCF_000696875.1 Nestor notabilis | reverse complement strand
CAACCACCTCGTTGTTTTTCATGTGCCCTAGAATGGTTTCCAGGACAATCTGCTCCATGATCCTGCCAGGCACAGAAACTGACTGATGTCTAGTTTCTTGGGTCTTCCATTTGTCCCCTCTTGAAAATGGGAGTTAAATTTCCCTTTTTCCAGTTATCGGGAACCTCACCTTACTGCCATGATTTTTCAAATATGATGGACAGGAAGAAGCTGGTTTTCTCATGGGTCCACTCTTCCAAATTCTCCCCCCTTTCTACATTCATGTTAGTCATATCTGAAAACAAGAAACTGAACCAAAAATTATGTTTCTTCTCTATTCTTCTCTGATGCTGATTTGGGGGATAGGGAAAGTAGAGGAGGTGACACAACTCAACAGGGGCCCGAGATTTTTAACGCTGCTGACTTTCATGGACGTACCCTGATTTGCACATAAAATCTGCTTGATCACTTCTTGGCAAGGTTTTCCTCCCACAGACACCACCTTGCCACAGCTGGCAGTAATTAGTGAAGCTGAGGACAATTCCTACAATGGCACAGGTGCCTGCTGGAGCAAATCACTATTTCCCCCTTCAGGCAGTCATTCCTGATCAGCAGTAAACAAATTGGCAGATCATGAGGAAAAAGTCATCTTTGGAAAAGATAAAATTCCAGATTCTAAGCTGGTCCATCCATAAACCTGAATGAATTTGTGTAAAAGGAAGAGACCTCTGGAAATCCAGAAAAAGTGGTATCAGACTGAGGAGCCATATTCACTGCATGTTACCACTGCAGGCAGACATGGTGCAGGAGGTGTTTCACAAACCAGACATGGCTATTGAAAGGCCCACACTTCTCCCAGTGCTTTGCTCAATGAGCAGTTCCTAAGTTAAGAGCCACAGAGCATGGCTCACCCGCTGGAGAAGCCACCCTTCCCTCCTTGCTTTCCTTCAGGCCAGAGATACCTCCCGGGATTAGATCATCCCTTGGTGTCAGGCTGCAGAGCTTGGTTGCCAGCCATGGGTGGGTGTGTTATTAGTCAGATTTACATGTCTAAAACATCATTTGTGCAAACACCCCAGGGCATGGCTATGAATGTGCACGGAACACAAATCTGAAAAAGAAGTTCAATAAGTGGAGAAAATAGTGTCCAAGTTGAAGCAGCCCCACAAGTAGGTCAAATCTACTCACAGCAAGTCAGCTAATATGATTTTTCACCAGATTTACTGCAGAATGTGTTTTGTTATTGAATGCCTCTTTCAGTTGTTTTCATGCTGCTCTGCTGGATGCAGTATGTGCTCAGTATTTGTCTCTAAAAAGTAAAAAATTAAGTTGAAGAGTCCCACACAAGGAGCACATCTCCAGAGGAGATACTCTGGTATATGATTTTGGCCGATAGCCATTAAATCAAAGGAACTTCACAGGCCATGACCATACAGAATAGCTATTCAGCTACCTAACTTGTGGCTTGCAGGCTGTCACTCTGTCTTAGTTCAAAGCATCTCGCACTGCAGCACTGGGATGCTACTGTCCCCAGAGAGTAGTAAAAACCACAAGGCACTCCAGACTGAGACTTTAAAATACGAAGCCAGTCTCAGGGGAATGTAACATTATAAGCAGTTGACAAGGTATAAAAACATATTGCAAGCCTGTTTTAAACATTTTTAGAGAAAAAAAAAGAAGGAATGTATTTTAAAGGATCCTACTCACACTTTTCATTACCAAGACAAAATTAACGGTCACGGCCAAATGTTGTTTGGGAAACCAACCATAGGGCTGGTGGAAAGCGATTTTGAGTCATATCAATACCACACTATTGGAAGTGTGGGAGTAAAACAGCTGAGCTGAAATGGTGGTCAGAATCTATCCTACTGACTGTCTAGATCCAGATCAATTGTCAAGGGAGGAGCTGTGCTTCCGTCCTCCTATAGCACTGGGGAGGAATAAGGTGCCAGGGCTGCAGCTTTCAAGGGGAGAAGGGGAAACGCTGTGGAATCCAGAAAAAAAGTCCAGAATAAAGAAACTTTCAGAAGGCTTTTGGGGCACTGAGCTGGAAACATCACTTCAGATCTCTGGCTGGTTTGCTGTACCCATTTGCAAACACATACTTCCTAATGTCTATGCGCTCTACAGCCATGGCTGCCGTAAGAAACAAGAGTAGCTGAGAGACTCGCTGCTCACACACTGCCCATGTAACTACGCCATCGCTGTCTTGTAATCCTAGACCTCATGCAGCCCGATTTACCTGATTGCATCGCTTTTGTTCACATTAAGTGTTCATTGTGAAACACTCTTAAGACAGGAAAAACTAGATAACAAGGGAAGAGCTCTTCTGTGGAGATTGCCACAGATGACGCCTGTTTTCATCATTCAAGAGCTCAGTACGACACCCAAAATCACCAAAAACTTCCCTGAAATGTCCTAAGCATGCCATCATTTTTCACGCTATGCTGTGCAAGGAATAATAAAACAGATGTATTTCAGTGTGCATTTGTAAAATGTACACAAAGAATCCAAAGCCCCACTACCCCTGGGAAATCACAAGTAACAAGAGCTAGATTCTTAAAAGCTCTCTTGTAATAAATGGATTGTACATGAAAAAAAGATTTAAAATGACTCAGGGGAGTGGTGGGCACACCTGCTAAATTACTCAGATATGGTCAAAATCAGCAACTCCAAAGATAAATGAAGATCATGTTAAAACTCCTCCAGTTGCTGCCAGAAAAATAAACAGACTCAGCCCACTCTTCATGTTTCTTTTTAACAACTCTGATCGTAACCTGGGGCCATCCCCTGAGGTAATTTCTGTCCTAGACATCATCCATTATCCCTCCACGCAGCAGCGCAGTTCCAGCCCTGTTTCCTTTCTTCTTTATTTCATCCATTCAAACAACCTCCCCTCCTTCCTCCCGGAGTTGCCCTGGCAGGTACAGAGTGAAGGGTGGCAACTTGCCTTCCTGTCTGCAGGGAGACAGTATTGATCCCTTCCCGCTCCATGGAAACATGGGAGCTGCCTACCAAGCTGCAAGCCAAGTCCAAGTTTATATTTTAATAGTGCTTTCGTGAATTTTGGTATTCCAGGTTTAGGAAAGGTCTTGATACGATCTTGTATCATGCTGTTTTCTGTAACAACCTCAAAATATGAAGCTGTGTTCCAGAAAGAGCGTAGCAGTTGGTATCGCTGTATAGATTAATATGCGCCAAAATGATCTCAGACCTACATCCCTGCCCACCCCTGAGATTCATTAATTCATTAGTTCAAACTCACACTTCCTAGTAGCAAGTGTTTGTTGTTAATTGAATAAAAACAAACTACTGAAAATATAGTTATAAACTTTGTCTTTTGCTAACATTTTAAAAGCCTAAAGGTAGTACTAAACATAGGATTATTTGCCTAACAATTTTTCTATAAAATATGCTAAGCTATTTAATTCTCCTTGGGGTTTTTTGCTCTAAAAAAAAAGCAAATATTAATTTCTAAGAGTCCCTTTATAGACTGACTATATAAGCCATATATTACAGGGTTTTTTGTCTGTTTTAGTAGTGTTAAATTTATAGATTTACACAGTTAAATTAATGGGAATGTTTAATTTAGGACTCCGATGGTCCACAGATGCTTTGCAATCTTGAGTTGTAATTAGCCTCACCAATTCAGCATAGTAATTTAATGTTAAGCACATACATATAGGCTGTGACTCATAAACTTGCACATAGTAGATAATGGACTTTTTATTAAATCACTAAGGATTGACAGTTTGTGATGGAGAGTTTTGATATGATTTGTATTAAATGTCTTTTTTGATAGTAGACAGCATTTCTATATAAGTAGAATATTTGCCTTGTATCTATGTAGAGTACTAATACAAAACATAACAAACCAACAAAGCTATGCCAGCAGAATGGACATTGTTGAAACACATTTCTAATTCCATGAAGAGTCATGTTTTATTGTTATTTAAGAGAATATATTGGTAGAATTAGAACTGTTTTGAACCACACCTAGCAACAGTTCAAGGAATTGATTTGTTGAGCAAAAACTTCACTTGCAGTAAGTGCACAATTTCTCTAAATTTTCAAGATGAAAAAGTTTTGAAGTAAAATGTAGTTAACTTTGCTATTTAGGAGCTGCTCTTTATCCTTAGTTACTGCACTGACCTCAGGCAGCCCCAGAAAACGTCACAGAGAATTGCAGCCAACAAACCACTAAAGCTCCATCCTGTCCTGTGAATGTTCCATTGATGTCAGTGGTGCAGGACACATCTGAAAAGCTTTGCTGAAAGTGGTCATGTGCAGTTCCACTCTAGAATTCATCTTTTAAGTGTGCCATCCTCAAAAATTGTTAGTTCCAGCAGCAGTGTACCCTGGCCTAGGGTTTGCCCCAAGTTTCTTTTCCTCCAGCAAGGCTAAGGAAAGCCACCTGCACTTTCATGTGCTTTCCACGCAGAAAGTTTAACCTATAAAGAGTACCTTCTTCTGTGGGATCCCAGTGCTTAAAAAATTACAAGCAGCTGCATCCCTCAACCCAGCAGAAGACTTGCTATTGACTTCAGTAGGAATTAGACTGGCACTTCTTTAATGCAGTGCAGATGATTTTTAATACTTTACAGAAAAGGAGAGAGCTCTATCAGCGTATATAGGACATTACTGTCATTCTGTGTGTGAAGAGGCAAGTGGGTCTGTTGCAGAGAGTCCTTTGATGATTTATGATCCAGATGGATTTCAGAAATACCATTTTCTTAACAAGGACTGAGGCACCTCTTCCATTTGTTTTCTTCTAGTAATGACAAGTCTCCCATGAAGTTCATCATTCTTCAGTAATGTTTCTCAAAGTGTGGATCGTGACTCCTTTGAAGACCTGAAAGCACTCAAAAGAGGTCATGTAACATCAGCAAAAGTATACTTAGTCAGCTCAGTTCTTCCAGGCAAAGAGTTGTGTTTACTGGCTACCAGTGTTTGCACCAGCCCAGGAACTATGATCTTCCTCTCATTGCTTTTAATTGGCTGGCATTAGTTAAGTCCCTTCAGCACATGGGCATGATTGTTTATACTTGCAAGCAGTAATTACCAGCAATTCTCATTATCCCATCCTAAAGGGACTGACCTGCTGCCTATTCAGGAGGTTGTACAAAAAATGGATAAACCAGAGGCTGCATTTTCAGAAACCCTTGACAGCTCATGTCCAAAGGAGAAGAGATGGGAAACAGTTCCCTAATTTTTTAAGACATAAGTAATACATGGTCTTGTAAGGTGGAACAGGGGGAAAGTGGCTGTGCATTCAGGTGGCCTCCACACCTTCAGAAAAACTTACTGTTTAGGAGACAAGTCTGCTGTAGGGAGGCAGCAAACTAGTAAAACAAGAGTGAGTGAAAAGGGAGACCCAAAGAACACTCAACAAAATCAAGATGTTGAGAACAAAATTAGTCATGAAGCCAAAGAACACAAAAAGAAGAAAAATATAATCGCCTAATCATCAGAACCAAGAGCTGGATAATAGATGAGAGGAACTGGAGTTACACAACTATGAGCAACGTGACAGTGTTACAGAGCCTGGCATGATGAGCATGTTAAAGCGAATTGCTAGGATCTGTGTAGGCACCGGCAACAGGGGAGATGGCCTTGCATGTTATGTAAGGTACAACATTACACATGTGCAGCTCAGAAATCACTCACAGCTAAAGAGCTTGGCAAAGATCTGCCCATTTGGTCTGTGTGTTCAGCCCAGCCACCACAGGCTCTTTGCAGCCAAGCTGCTCTCTTTGTCTCCTGTTAAAGGTGTACCCCTACAACCAATGTCCAGTTTGCAGGTACTAAGGAAGAAAATTATCTCGAAAGTCTATGAATTAATATCGTCACTTCTGAAGCTCAAGGTGAGTGAGCAGGTGGTCTGTTTTGCAGACTGTCAAATCAAATCAATTAGCTAGACGACTAAATCCATAATTAGCTAGACAACTAGATCCATAATCAGCTATGTGTGGTGCCAGAGTAGAAAACCACATTATCACCCAGATCTTCAATCTGAATGAAGCATGCTGAACGTCTTTTATTGGCACAAAACAAATGCAAAAGTACAGGTAATAATTGCATAATTTGAAAATTAATTGCATCTGATATAAGGTATATATACTAGAATTTGATTGAAGATAGTTTGGTCACAGAACTGTATTTTTGGCACAAGGAATTATGTGCTGTGAGATATGTCTCAGGACAGTGAAGTCCAAATCAGTAATCTATTCACCTTGTGATTTAAAAGGACAAATGTCGCTAAGTAGAAAATAGTTATAAGCTAAATCAAACGAGATAAAAATTTAAACAAAAATGTGTGAATGGTAACTGGGAATTCTTAACAAACTGTACTTTCTATGTTCAATAAGCCACAGTTCCAAAATGCCAAGGGTGAACATCCCTTCCCTTAGGAAGGAACTGTGAAGGCAGATACTAAACTAACTCCTAGGAAGAAAAAAGGAAGCTGATAATAATTATTACTGTGGTGGGTTGACCCTGGCTGGATACCAGGTGCCCACCAAAGCCGCTCTGTCACTCCCCTTCTCAGATGGACAGGGGAGAGAAAATATAATGAGAGGCTCATGGGTCAAGATAAGGACAGGGAGAGATCCCTCACCAGTTACTGTCACAGGTGAATTCAGACTCGATTTGAGGAAAATTAGTTTAATTCATTACCAATCAAATCAGAGAAATAAATAATCAGAAATAAGCCCAAATTTTTTTTAAGAACAAAGGGATAGGTAATCGGGTTTGTGGTCAGTTCATCACACATTGAATCAGCTGCTCCTTCCTCCTCAGGGGAGGGCCCCTCACACTCTTCCTCTGCTCAGTGTGGGGTCCTTCCCACAAGAGACAGCCCTCCAGGACCTTCTCCAACATGAGTCCTTCCCACAGACTGCAATTCATCACAAACTGCTCCAGCATGGGTCCCTTCCATGGGGTGCAGCCCTTCAGGAACAGACTGCTCCAGCATGGTTCCCCCATGGGGTCACAGGTCCTGCCAGAAAACCTGCTCCACCACAGGGCCACAGCCTCCTTCAGGTATCCCCCTGCTCTGGCATGGGATCCTCCAGGGGCTGCAGGTGGAGATCTGCTCCACCACAGACCTCCATGTGCTGCAGGGGCACTCATCATGGGCTGCACCATGGACTCCAGGGGAATCTCTGCTCCTGAGCCTGGAGCACCTCCTCCCCTCCTTCTGCACTGACCTTGGTGTATGCAGAGCTGTCCCTCTCATGCATTCTCACTCCTCTCTCTGGCTTAAATACATTATCCCAGAGACGCTACCACTGTGGCTGATGGGCTCAGCCTTGGCCAGGTGGGTCTTTGTGGGAGCGGGAGGGCATCGGCTCTATAGGACACAGGGGAAGCTTCTAGCAGCTTCTCACAGAAGTCATCCCTGTAGCCGGCCACCACCACCAAAACCTTACCACACAAACCCACGACAATCACCAACCAGAAGATAGGGATTGATAGAAAAATAAATACACAATGACAAAAAATCATAGTATGTTATGAAGAAGAAAAATCTTCTACAATGATTAGATTCTACAGTGCCTCTATAACATACAATGAGATGAGAATGGTAAAATTATCAGTAGCAGTATACAAAAGGCAGAAGTGTTAACTTCTATTCTCTGCTGGGAATCTTCCCAGTGACTATATAGGTAGTGATGAAAGGTGAAGCCTTGAAGCTCTATCAGTCCCCTTGTTTGGCAGAACAACAGAATCAAAGTGCCAAACTTTCATGCGTATCTCAAAATCTCATTAATTAATTCAAAGATTCAAAGATTATGAATCCAGTGGATCATCTAACCTGCCCTCCTACATTGCAGAGCCCATTGGAGTTGCATGAATCCCATCATAAACTACAGAGAGCGTACTAGGAAAACACCTACTTAAAAGACTAGGACTACGAAACTGAGAACTTCCTTCTTGTCAAAGCTTGTTTTGATACAACTTCTGGCCATCAGAGCCTCCTACCTATCTGATACACTGAGGAATTCATTACAATACTCTCAAAGCATTGTTCACGGACTACAACCAGGTCCCTCCTTCACCTTCTCCCCAGTAAAATATAAACATTATGAAGCACATCTTGCCATTCCTGAGGACTTAACTGCACCCTTCCTAATATGGTAGCATTTTTCTTGCCCTGTGAATGCCCAGACTCAACACTGAACACCAGTAATTGTTAAACCTGTGCTAAACACAAAACTAACAGCATGAGAAAACTAAATGCAGGTGCAAGTATGGCTACACATTTGCTCACACTGGATTGTGGTTAGTTTCATAGTACATTTTGGGAATATATGAACCAGCCCTCTACCAGACAATGCCTGAACATGGTTTGAGGAATAGCATGGGACCAGTTGTTCAAGCAAACAGTACGGATGAGGCCACTGTGTTTGGGGGAGTCTAGGTGTATGAAGGTAAGGTGTGCTGTACCTCACTTGCCCTCACAGAGAGAGAACTGAACCTGGCGCGCTTCACTGATTAGTACAGACGCAGACTCTATATGCTCCTCTAACTAATTTCCTCATATTTTTAACTTCAAGGGTCACAGAAGTTTGGTTTTTGCTGACCCACACCAACAACTCATGCTTAGACAGTTATTCACCCTGTTTACCATGTCCCTCAAACATCACTCTTCCCCAGTGCCGATTTGTCCATTCCATCTGTATGACCTAAGATTTTTGTTCTCTCTCCAGTGACTTTATATTCAACCATGTTAAAACAAGCAATCCAAGGTCACTTGAATTATAATATTGACACTACCCCTTTGACATTTGCTAGTTTATTCAGCATTAGTGTCCTTTGCAAACTTCACTTGCACTAATTCTGTGCTTTCTCCCATATGTTTGGAAAAAGTATTAAATATCACAGATAGAACCATTTATCAAATAACTTTGCTAAAACAAACCTGTTTAAGGAAGAGGAACTCTCCCACTAAACAAGAGATTGTGCAATTTCCACCTGTGGAGACATCCCAAACTGGACAAGACCCTGAGTAACTTCACTGCCTTTGAAGCTGGTACTGCTTTGAGCAAGGGGCTGGGCCATGTGGCCTGCAAAGGTGCCTTCCAACCTAAACGATGCTGTGATGATTCTCCATTGTATTCCAGGACCTGTCAGCTGGCCAGCTTTCAACGAGTATGACATGTGCCATGTTAATTTTATATTGTTCAGCTTTCCTAATTGCTGTCTCACGTGATGTTGAGTCCAATTTTGTCATTTCCATCCTCCTCATCAAAAAAGGTGGCAAACAAGATTTGCAGTATTGATTTCACATCCAGCAATGTTGGCTGACGTTAATTATATTTTCATCCTTTAATTTTCTTTTAATCTAGTCCTAATCGGCTGTTCATTCTTCTGCTGAAATGTTTGGGTGCAAGTTATCTGGATGGCTCGTTTTTAATGTTTAACTTCTCCTCCAGGTCCCGATGGAACAGAAGCTCTTTCACCCCAGCCCACAGATAAGAATGCCGCTCTTTGACATCCTTCCAAGCGGAACGCCCATCGAACCCCACTGTCTCCTCTGTGCCACCGGCAGCTCTCGGGGCCGACCGCCGG
>NW_009934270.1:21328-25115 GCF_000696875.1 Nestor notabilis | reverse complement strand
CGTTACTCGGTTCTTCACAGCGCAGCTCGCTCCCGCCCCAGCGGTGGCAGCTCTACGAAGTTCCATCAGGAGAAGGCACAGATCAGGATGCCCAGAGTCGTGTTTCCAGCACAGAGCAAAACCGGAGCAACGGAGCCGCAGCAGCAACTCACAGCACCGGGTGGGATGCTCCCATCCATCCATCCATCCATCCATCCATCCATCCATCCATCCATCCCACTCGTGATTTACCAAGCACTTGAAGGGATGTATCTGCCGAACAGCCACGGTTCGGGTACCTGAGGGTATTTTCTTCTTCCACATTAGAGGAGTGGTGAGACCCACTGTGGCTGCCCCCTCCCCGGACGGGGTTAATTTTTTTGCTTGGAGCAACCTGCTCTAGTGGAAGGTGTCCCTGCCCGGGGCAGGGGTTGGAACTGGATGAGCTTTAACGTCGCTCCAACCCAAACCAGGCTGGGATTCTGTGACCTTCCACAGTCAGAGCTTTAAGGCACCCTTCCTGTCAGTGACAGGACAGGACACTAATGCATTGTAACAACAGAGACCATCTGTCAGCTCACCCGTTACCTCAAAATTTGCCCAGATGCTCAAATTCCACAGGTCCCCTTCTCAAGCTTCAAATTCTCAGTTTTCACATCATGGTCCCTCCCAGCCTTTGGGACCAGTTCAACCACTCAGCTTGGGATTGGTTTTAATTGCAAGAACCGTCAGCATCTTGTCTAGAAATGGCCCCACTCTCTTCACATTTCACAGATCCTGGGAAACATTAACTCCTGCTGGTCAGTGGTTCACACACACGAGCCATGTGGTCTGTCCTTGTGCTTCCAACTTTTGCCCTTACACTGGTGACTCTCCTTTGGAAAAGGACTTTCACCTTCTGATACTCTGAGTAACTCACCATAAACTTCCATGGGATCTACACAGCAAGCAACCAACCACCAGGAACTGCCTCCTCACTTCCCATTTCTCTTACCTGCCAACTAAACCCAACACCTTTGAGCTGGTAAGATGAAATGAAAACAGGGAACAAGCTTCTTCCCCTCCTGTTTTACCTGCAGAGGGCCTGGCAGTGAGCTTTCACCAGCTCTTGCTCAGTGGCTGCTGCAGAGGAACTGCAGGGACTTCATGGCTCTATTTCACAGAGATCTGTCCGTGTCTATCCGTACTCCTCAGTGCTTACACAGATGCACTGACCTGATTGCAGCTCTGGGAATTCTCCCACTTCAGACGTGTCTTCCCCAGACACGAGCAGTTCCAAGAGCTGGCTCCAGGTGTCTTACAGAGAGTTTACACCTATTGAAGCTTCTCCTCCAGGCACAGATGCTGTAAAACCAGATTTGAGCCACACACGCTGGCTGTGAGACATCTCCCCCTCTCACTCCCCCAGCTATCTATAACCTAATAAGTTGGGATGCCCCACTAAACTACTAAAAATAGTGGGTTCTGCACTACTTGAGACACAACAGTACAACCACTCCCTTATGAGCTTCTCCCAGTCCCAGAAGATGTAGAAAACCCATGAAGAACCACCATGATGTCTCTGCTAACCTCTCTGGCCAACCTGCCCCAACACAGAAGACCACACCAGTACCTGAACTGTTCGGAACTGCTCCTTATGGCCCTGCAGCCTCTTAAGTCTCATGAGAAGCATTGGACGTGGGCTTTGAAATTCACCTCAGCAATGGCAATGCTCTCTCCAGACACTGCTGGTTTTGCCTGCTCTGTGCTGCCTCAGTCCTTTTGGCACGTTACTACATCCAGTAACACCCAGAGAAACTGCCAGTTGTTACTTTAAGCGCTTCTGGCCAACTCATTTTGTAGATGCTGTGCCTATGATCTGATCCATTTTCAGAACTAGCTCACACTTTCTTCTTGGATTCTTAATCCCACTCCTGACACCAAGTTGCCTTTGGTTCTGGGGGTTTTAACCTGGGTAATGAGCAGGTTTAAGAGACTTGTGTCTTCTCTGATTTGTATAATCCATTTTCAATGTTAACTGAAGAAGTTATTTGACACAACTCCATTTCTTTACCAAAACACAACCACAGAGAAGAGCCAACTTCCCTGCAGACGAGAGCAGATCCTTGCTTGCTGCTCCCAAGCCCATCCCTCCATGTGGTTTCCCCATTTCCTATCAGGGATCATTCACAATTGCTTCAGCTGCTTCTCTCTGCTGCCTCTAAATCATGCTGCCTATTGTCAGACGGTCTCTGACCATCCACAGAAGAAAGATGCCCCCCAAAATGACCAGTACAACCCCCCGGAGATAGACAGGGAATTAAAGAACACTGGACTAAAGCAAAACAGAAGCCTTAACAGCCATTTAAGCCTTTTTCTGTAGGGGGAAACGGAGCAATATACCCACAGCAGAGTCATTAGTACCACCACAGCTACACAAGCCCAACTCCCCTGAGCACCATTTGCAACAGCCTCTCTTACTCCAGGTCAAGTGTGCAAAGGCAGAAGCTACAACACCCTAGGCTAGAGCATTTATTCTGCTATAAAGACCATCCTTTTGTAGATCAGCCCTTAAAGAGGGGAATACTGAAGACATAGGGGGGACCTCCCCCTCCCAAACCAAAACTCCCACCGTTTATCCATTTGCCTACTTCACAGCACATTAGCCAAATGCTGTAAATGGGATCCAAAGTTTAGGGGTGGGGAAACACTTCCAAAGAACTACTGTAGTTGCTCCTCCGACTCTTTAGGAGATAAAACTCTGCTTTCTGCACTGTTTCTTCAAGCTCATGCAAACATCCTGCAAACAATCCAGGCTTTGAGCACAGTGCAGAAGAGATTGTGCAGCTTGGAGAAATAGAAACTAAGTCCTTACTGTGTGTGGGAAGGTTTAAGGGAATATTTCAGCACATCAGGAGCTGAATCACTGCATGTAGGTGGAGCCAGACAGATTGACAAGATCTGTAACTTGAAAAATGACCTAAGTTTGAGATCATCTCACAAAGTAGCTCACTGAGGGAACAACACATGGAGAGAGCTCAAGGTGACAAGGCTCAATGTCAACATGACATGCAGAGGCACAGGCTACAACTGACCAACTACTACATAACTCAAAGCATGGACAAGTGCAGTCCTCTAGGCATCAACCATCCCAGCAGCCTTTCTTCTGTTACCTCTCGGTGTCACCAACACGTTGTCTTAACAGATTTGCCTCCTTCAGCAGCACATAACAAAGGCATTTTAGGGGAAGCAATTAGCAAATGTCTCTTTTTCCTGCATTACATTAATGAAGGCTCTAGCTTTCAGGTAATGTCTTCTGAAAAGTTGTGAGAGCAGTAACTGGATGGAAAACCAAGACTGATTTCAGATCAGACAAAAGCATGAGAAACAGAAGATGGCACACCAAGCTTTACAGCCCTTTGGATCACTAACCCCCATTAAATGGGCTTGATAGTCCAGTTCTATCTCCTGGATTAGCCTCCGATTACAAACAAAACCAAGCAGTATTCATCTCCTTCCAAAAGCTCAAACCTAGGGGTCTATTTAGCAGAAGACCTGTAATTTGTATATGCAAATAAAACCAGATTCCTACAGCTAAGAAGTTCCAGAGTCTTGCCACTGGAGACAAACAAGTGCAGAGGTTGTTCACTGCCCTGCTGTTCCCATTCTGCAAGGTCTCCAAATGTCTCCATTAATGTCTCCAGATAGTCCCACAAAGGAAACTATTTCCATCTCTGACTCTGCAAGGTAAGAAAAATCCACTCAACGTTAAAGAGATTTATTTAATGAGTTAAATAAACGTTATTTTACCCTTCTTGGCAATAGTAAT
>NW_009934270.1:8394-21297 GCF_000696875.1 Nestor notabilis | reverse complement strand
AGGAATATTATCTTGGTAATATTATTTATTACTAACAGTGAGTGTTATCAGTACTCATCAATACTCAATTAGGTTGCTAAACAATAACCCTGACAATTTCAAGTGCAATCTGCTGGGTCATTCTGAAGCTAAAACTGGGGGGGGGTTCCTTCTCATTCTCATAAATGCTCCATCACTGTAACATCATTTTGCAAATGCTGTTCTGTGCTGTTTTTTCACACATTCCAACCAGTCATGGGATCAAGCTGAAGGGCAGTGGCTTTCCCTCATTAGTTCAAGGGAACAAAGTTGATCCCTGCTAATCTGAGAACAAATCCAAGTTTTTAGCTCACTACATCCCATGCAGGACAGTATTTTCAGTGCTGCAGAATTAGCACACCAGCTTCCTAGGGCTATCTGCACACTTATTTAAAGCAGGGAGCTAAAATATGCAATGCTGGGAGCCACGACCAACCATCAAGGAAAAGCCTGTTATGAAGCAGCTCCAGTGTCTGCAGCAATTCCTGTTCAGAGTGACAACAGCTGAGAATATACATTTTATTTGACAGGGGGTAAGTGGTATTATCCAAATATTTGCATGGGCATCTGGACTCCTGGGAGGATCTTATGGAAATAATCCCAAATAAACAGGATTGTCTGACTGGAGAATTAATCCTGGAAAACTTATTTTTTCTTCATTAAACAAACATTCTCCACCTGCTCCCCCTCTAAACATGTTATCCTACCTTCCTTTTGTGGACCTGCTGGAGCAAGGCCAGAGGAGGCCCCGGAGCTGCTGCGAGGGCTGGAGCAGCTCTGCTCTGGAGCCAGGCTGAGAGAGCTGGGCTGGGGCAGCTGGAGAAGAGAAGGCTCCTGAAGGGGACACCTTAGAGCAGCTCCAGGGCCTAAAGGGTCTCCTGGAAACCTGGAGAGGGGCTTTGGACAAGGGATGGAGGGACAGGACAAGGGGAATGGCTTTAACCTGCCAGAGGGGAGATTGAGATTACTAATCAGGAAAAAGTTCTTACAGAGTCAGAAGGAAAAGCTGAGTGTGTAGGTAGGTTATCAGATCCCAGGAAGAGATCCAAACAGAACATAGCAAGAAATCCAGGTGCAGACAACATGGCCACAACTCCTTTAAGAGCAAGACTTTAAATTTGAGCTCTCAGGGCCTTTTCCCCTTTGCAATGGCTGCTCCAGACTCCTAAGTGCTGCTGGGGAGCCTGAAGGAGCCGTGGGGCTGGGCACACTGCTCTCCTCCAGCAGAAAGAGCTAACAAAGGGGTAAGTTGCTAAAATACACTGCCACATACAGAAGTGCTACAGATGCCACAAAGCTAATATTCAGCGGCAAACAGGAAGGAAGGCAGGCAAGAATGTATTTCTTAGAATCATAGAATAGTGAGGGTTGGAAAGGTCCTTAAGATCATTCAGTTCCAATCAGCTGCCATGGGTAGGGATACCTCACACTAGGTCATGTTGTGCAAGGCTCCATCCAACCTGGCCTTGAACGCTGCCAGGGATGGGGCAGCCACAGCTTCTCTGGGCACCCTGTGCCAGCGCCTCAGCACCCTCACAGGGAAGAACTTTCTTCCTTATATCTAATCTAAATTTCCCCTGTTTCAGTTTAAACCCATCACCCCTTGTCCTATCGCTACAGTCCCTGATGAAGGTCCCTCTCCAGCATCCTTGCAGAGCCCTTCAGACACTGGAAGCTGCTCTGAGGTCTCCACGCAGCTTCCCTTCTCCAGGCTGAACAGTCCAAATTTTCTCAGCCTTTCTTCACAGGGGAGTTGCTCCTGCCCCTGATCATCCCCATGGCCTCCTCTAGACTTGCTCCAATAGCTCCATCTCCTTCTTATGTTGAGGACACCAGAACCGCACACAGTGCTGCAAGTGGGGTCTCATGAGAGATCACAATGATCTTAAAAGAACAGTTAGAAGTTGAGAAGCAGGAGCCAAGACAAAGCGAGACATGGATGAGTAAGTATTAGGTAAGAAAATTTAAGGATAGAAGATTAGAAACAATATCCAACAACAAAAATAAGCCTGGAAAGAAAGCTTCAGGTGAACAGCTTGACTGTTCTGAAGGATAAAATCTTAAACAAAAGAGACTTCTACTGTACAGCTACACAACACATGCTACAGAGACAGAATGACCCTGGTGGCTCTGTAAAAGGTGCAGCAGCATCAGTAGATTTGAAGTCCTAAACCTGTCTTAAACCTCTGTGGTTGCAGCCTTGAGCTGTACAACTGGGTGCCTTTCACAGGACTGGTACAAATTCTAACTGAGGTGAGTTTTCAGCAAGACAGCTGCAAAATACAAGTAATTTTTGGTTTTAAACCTTCACTCATACTCACATTCAACATTTTCTTATAGAAAAAAGCAGTAGAACAGTCTCTTAGAGCTCGAAAAAAAGCAAAACCACCTTGATCAGCAACTGATAAACTAGCATTGATGAAGAGCTTTCCCTCAGCAGCATCTGCCTTGCACAGTAACTAAAATGTGTTTTATTAATGATTTAGATTAAGTATTAGGAAGGAATCCTTCCCTGTGATGGGAATGAGACACTGGCACAGGGTGCCCAGAGAAGCTGTGGCTGCCTCATCCCTGGCAGTGTTCAAGGCCAGGTTGGACACAGGGGCTTGGAGCAACCTGCTCTAGTGGAAGATGTCCCTGCCCGGGGCAGGGGTTGGAGCTGGATGAGCTTTAAGGACCTTTCAACCCAAACCAGGCTGTGATCCTATGATGGAAACACATTTCTGATTTGGAAAGTTCATCTCAGCCAGCCTCCTTTCACATGTGAAGTAGGACAAGAGTGCACACTTATCCATGAATTCTAACTTCAAAACTACTTTTGATGCAATATTATCACTAGAAAACAGTGAAACAATTCGCAGCCATGACACCAAAGCCTCCATACCTGGGGTTTTACATCCTACATTCCCAGAGTCCAGCCATGTCACTCAAGACTTTTCCCTTCCTGATGTGCTCAGTTTACAGGCAAGAAAACTCCTCCCTTTTCTTGCTCAACAGCCAGTTCAGCAAGTCCAATCTCAGATGTGCATCGCGCTAACTTCTCCTGGGCAGAAGCACCTACAAAAGCTCTGCAGCCCAAATCCTATGATTAATATCCATTTAAATTAATTGCTTTTATTGATTCCAACTAGAATTCAGTAAAAATAACACTGGTGACAGAAACGGGAGGGTAGTTACATTCCCTTAATCTTTTTAGTTCTCCAAAACAGAGGAAAAAAAAATTGAGCCATCTTAATGGATTAGCTCCAACATGCTGCATGAGATAAAAGTCAGAAGATCTCAATAACAAGGAGTTTCTTTCTTACAAAGTTTCCTTATATATTTTGTCCAAAGAGGATTAATCTGTACCAATATAACCATCTGCAGAGTTTAGTAGGTTGTTCTAATAGAAAATAATGAAAATGGCTTACCAGTGCCAACTGTGCAGGACAAACCTAAGGCTATTTCATGTTGCAGCTCCCTATTTCAGCCATTTATAATATTTGAGGGCAAAAGGGAGGTGCCACTACCACAGATGGAAAGAATAAGCAGCTTCAAAAGCATTCCCTCACTAGTACTTCTCCAAGCAGATGAACTTGACCTCAGACAGAATGACTTGACAACACCACTGTTAATATGTTCTTGTGTAACAACTGCTGTATATTAATAAAAGGTAAGTTTTGCCATAACTCCTTTCAGTTACTTAAGTACGTTCTTTACTAATCATCTCCTTATAACAAGACACACCTCAAATAACAACTGCTTTCTCCATCTTGGGGACATATTCAATGATGACAGACCACTATATGCCCATCAGTCACGTCCATGGCAGTAGGCTGTGATAAGACAAACTAATCCAGTTGTTATTGCAGCAACAATAGAAAGACACCAGGAGAAACACATCAGGCTCATTTAAAAGGAGTATTTTATTTACTTACCTGTCTCGGTAAGCAGGTGAAGTTATTTAAGTTTCTTTGGATGTGATAGGAGTCCTGGGCCCCTTTTTGGTACTTCGGACAATCAACTCCTCCATATGAATGAAAACATTAATAAACTTTTTAAAGGACTAAAGGAAATAAAGAGAGCTGGACAGGGGAAGTAGAGTGGGGAAAACAAGAGCTGGCACACAAGTTGGCACCAATTTAAACTCTATGTTCAATGCATCAAAATACTAGTATCAACATCTCAATCATCTAAGTCCGGGTGCTATATATGTTTACAATATATTTGGATTCAAATAAAAGTAAATAAAGACATTACTAGATACTAAACAAGTTTAAAGAGGAGAATAGTGTCAGAACAAGACTGCCATGGTCAGAAGAACACCTGCAGCCTGGCTTATAAACTGCTAAAAGCTGAGATTCAAAGGACCGTATCAGCCACTTGCCCATTAGACAGGACATCCTGGCAGCCTTTTAATGGGCGAGGACACAGGAGGATTCTGCAGCAAGATCCAACTGGCATTGCACAAGTTTCTCTTTGTATTCTCCTCTGCCAGGTCCCCAAATATCAAGATCCAAATCTCAGAACAGAGCTCACAAGAAAAACGCAAGAGCATCTCTGCTGAAATGACTGAAAAGGGCAGAGCACAAACCCTGCAGGCAGGGGCTTGATGCAGACTAGAAGAAGCTCTACTTTGTGAGAAACATTTAATTCAACACAATGAATTACAAGAGAAGAGATTTACAGAATAATAATTGTAACAGACTGTTCAAAAAGGAAAATAATTTCCACTGCCTGCTGTACCAGGTAAAGTTCCCCAAAGCAATAATACCTGGCAGAGCAGCAAGGAAGTACAGTTCAGTCTTCTTGCAGTACTCCAAATGAGCAGTATCAAAGAATTTTGTATTTTCAAACCTTTATGAAAAAAGTTAGAACAACAGCAATCACTTTGGCATGGGATATTCTGCAAGGAGCTTAAACCTATTCCAATCACTAAGTTGAACTACTCCCAGAGGTTATTACTTTCCAGGCAATTCCCCTGGTCCCTTGCTATCACTGATAATCATTCTTACACGATAAAGGCTCTGGGAGCTACTTTCTTCCCCAAGTTTGGGGATACCAACAACTTGTACAATTGTTTAGTGGCACAATATTTAACCCACCACTTTATACCATACTGTCAGCTGACATGTCCATGCATGAATTATGCAATGGATACCCCAAGACTAAAATAACTTTTGTAACTAGTTAACACATTCTCCGAGCTATAAACTCTCATCTTTGTCCCGTCTCCCTATCCTCCCTCCCCAGATATATCCATTTTTAGCCACAAGTTACCCCAATACGCTCACAGATGTACTAAAAGAGACTGAGGAATCAATCAAGGTACCCATGGTGAAGCCAAATACTTCTAAACACATTAAGGCAAGTTTCACATCATTTCATTTTTGGACACAAAAATGCTGGTCACTTCACTGCACATGCAAATAAGAAAGATTTAATACTTAATAAAAAGCTTTAAATTCGTTTTCAGATATCAATTATAGAAAAATCAACCTTTTTCCTTTCTTGTTTTAAAAGAGGTCAGAACTTTACTGCACACGAAAGCAGATGTGTAGACACACCTATTGAAATGGATTCCCCTTCCCTCCACACACACAGAAACGGAGGTCGGGGCTCTTGGCACCAGAAAAGAAAGGAAGATGTTTTCCTCACTGTCAGTCAGAAATGAGTCATCCTCCCATTCCAAGTTGAAAAGTTCCTTCTGACTGGACTTAAACCAAAGCAAAATACACCTCAGAGTGGGTATATTCATCTCCAAAACTCCATGCAGCTATGCTGGGATGTACACACAACTCTGTATCAAAAATGGGCACAGGAATGCATTCAGTGTGATGCTGGAGCCAACTACAAAAACAATTGCCATTGATGTAAGACCAATCCCTCAAGTGTATCTTCCCCTACTAAACAAAACCTCAGGTGGAAGAGGCACTTGCAGGTCATCTCCAAGACTACACTTCCAAGACCAATATGGTCTTGTGAGGAAAAGGAAGTTCAGTGATCTGAATTGACACATGGAATGACAATCCACAACGTAAAATGACCTCCCTACAGTCAGTTACGAACAGGTAGCCTACAGCAGAGTAGCCAAGGAGTGAAACAGCATCTCCTCTCCCTTGTGTTAGAGAGAAAATGGTTTCTATGGGTCTTTGTTAAAGGTACTTTGATAGAAAAGCTTAAAAATTTATCACCTATCACTGACTGACCAACCAAAAAAATTAAAATAATAAAAAAAGACAGAAAATTTGGTTCCTAGTATTTTACCTCCCACCATTTTATATTCCTTTATTCCCTCCCACTTTTGCATTCCCGATTACCCTACCCCTTTAGAAAAAGGAGGGGGAGTAGAGTTTAGTCAAGTTCCATCTTCAAAACTACCCAGCAATTACTGAGCCATCAGCTTCTCAACATCTCCTGATGTGGACATCAAAATGCTCCTTGGTACAGTTGGGTTGGTGGTGCAATGTACTCAGCAGACACTCTTGGCTTTGTAAATAGTTGTGCCTACCCTGCTGATAGGGTTTATACTGGGAATTCTTAGATGGAACTCCCTAGAAGAGAAAAAAAAAAAGACCTTGTAAGTCAATGAGAACTTTTTATATCTTTATAGCAAGTGAGCACTTAAAAGCATAAAGGAGCATTGCTATGACATATCCGTTTCTTTATCTCCTGTTTTTCACCTTCAGCAGACAGTTTGTTCTGACTCCTTGCAGTTGCCAGACCTTTGTAGTAGAAAGGTTGTGCCTACCCTGCTGATAGGGTTTATACTGGGAATTCTTAGATGGAACTCCCTAGAAGAAAGAGAAAAAAAAAAGACCTTGTAAGTCAATGAGAACTTTTTATATCTTTATAGCAAGTGAGCACTTAAAAGCATAAAGGAGCATTGCTATGACGTGTCCGTTTCTTTATCTCTTGTTTTTCACCTTCAGCAGACAGTTTGTTCTGACTCCTTGCAGTTGCCAGACCTTTGTAGTAGAAAGGAATGCAAGACACTCACTGTCCAAGTAAGCTACTGTGAGGGCTATCGTGAAACAGGAGAACAGAGAGAGCCCAGATATCGGATAGTGTCTCCCAAAGGCCAAACAGATTTCACATTACAATCAACCTTACAGCCTGAAGGATTGCTTAACATAAATCATTCTTTCTGCTACCCAAAATACAGCTGCCACTCCCTACAAAAGGGGCTTTTCCTTTCTTCTGCTATTTCCCCTAAAAATTCCTTTTCCCCTTCCACATTCTTGACTCTTCCCTCATGGGCTCTGGAGGGTACATAACAAAGCACACAGGGTATTAGATGTCCTATTTCAGTGACAGAATGCTATCTAGTTTTAGGCTAAAAGTTAACATGATTAAGACTTAAAATCAGTGAATTCTGTTTTCATCTCACTGCATGAGCTCCACTGATGATACAGTGCTCCTGGCTGGGGTTACAAAGGAACATGGCAAGGAAAAAATCTGCTTCATAGCATGGTGGCACTGACATAGAATCACAGACTGGTTTGGGTTGGAAGGGACCTTAAAGCCCATCCAGCCCCAGGCCCCCCTTCCACTAGACACCTTCCACTAGAGCAGGTTGCTCCAAGCCCCTGTGTCCAACCTGGCCTTGAACACTGCCAGGGATGGGGCAGCCACAGCTTCTCTGGGCACCCTGTGCCAGCACCTCAGCACCCTCACAGGGAAGAGCTTCTGCCCAAGATCTCATCTCAATCCCTCCTCTATCAGCTCTCCTAACTAGTGCAACCTACAGGGGAACCTCTGTTGGTGTATCTTGACTTGGCCTCACACATCTGCTTTTATTTATTGCATCACTACACAGCAACGATGCCTTACTCAGAGCTATTTTGGTTTACAACACAATCTTAAACTTTTCAGATGTTTCTAGATGTTGAATGTGTATGTTCCTCTTTTACTTCCAGTTTACAAATTCCCACCACAAATGAAGATTTTTAGCCACTGCCCTCTTTGGATGGTTGCCTTTGGTCAGGTTGCTTTTTTCTAACATTCTACAAACACTATTTAAAAAACTTCCACAAAGATGCTCTCTAATACACCCTGAAAGAAAACAAGTCCTAAAAATGCAAAACTGAGAGAAAAAGGCAGGCAAGGGGAGAAACTGAGTCTGTCCCTTCTGCCCACCCCGTCCTCCTGCCTGACAAAGGAAATAATAAATAAGTAAACAGGGGAAAAATTGACATCACAAGACAAATTTTTAAGAAACCAACCCATTTTCAAGGCAGAATCCTTCCAGTGCTTACATACACATCCTGGTTACATCTTTAGCCTATCTGACACAAGGCCCAGAACACCCCACGTGCACTCACCAGACATTACACACACATCAAAATACTTCGTTTTGCTTCTGAAAGCATGAGTACTACACCTTTAAAAGTGCATGCTAAAAAGCAAAGACGTGGTATATATTTGGTATAAATTGACAAGATTCCTCCTAAAAGCATTTCTGCTTTCAGTGAAGTACAGTTTAACGTGAGAAAGGATGCTGTCGCTTTACCTGGACTATACATTCTCCATCTCCTGGTCATGGTCCTGCTCCTCCTCCTCCTCTTCCTCTTCTCCTTCTTCCTCACCTCCTTCTTTCTCTGAAGGAGCTTCTCCATCTCTTGCTATTTCTTCTACATGGGCAAGCATGTCAGCCATCAGGGCTTCCTCCAGCCTCTTTCGCACTTGCTGCACCAGTTCCTCTTGTTTCCTACCCCAAATTAACGAACACTGACATCAATCCTCAAAGCTGCCTCTTTCCAGAGAAAGGAAGTTTAAATCCCTCATATATGAGGCTGGGGAGACAAGATCATATTTAATTCTGACTGAAATTTGCTTAATCTAGTAGCTGTCTCAAGACTTTTTAAATTCCTAGTGCTAATATTACTTTAAACAAGAAAAAGTCAGCCTACCCTGCTCAGGCTGCCAAAAATGAGACTGGAGAAGGTTAAGTCTCTGACCATTTCAATCTTTTTTTGTCCTTTTTCCTTGTGAGTCACAACCTTAAATTTTACAGCTCCTTTTCTGTCAAAGTCATAGTGAAGTAAAGGAGTGATTAACAATTAGTGGCTCACAGGACTCCTATTTCATCTCAGCCACAGGAAATCATGACCAGACCATTTTCCCTGGTCATTCTTGTATAAATCAAGCACAAAAATAAAGTCATCCTGTAAATCAAGATTTATCAGTCCAATAGTCAAAAGTACTATCTTTAAACAAGGTTAGTGAATGTACAGAAGCATGCTCTCAGGTTAGTCTCTTTGGTATATTCAGTTCTCCATCAAGTGCTTAAAGCTCAATTTGATCACTCTTGATTTAGTGATAGAATTCAATACTGAAAGCAAGCTACACCTAAGTAAACTGCATCCTTGTTTGCTGCCACTGCAGCAGTTAAGTACTTTTATTTGGTCTTGTGCTGACACAGAGAAAGGTGAAGAGAATCCAATTGCAATGTTCAGGCTTCCTCTGACTGCTTAGAGGTGCCTTAATCAAGGTTACTCAAATTGAGACACCTTTTTCAATAAAAAGATATGCGTCCAAACAAATATGAACCTGAAACCTCAGAGTAACTGAGCATGGTCAAAATAAAGGGCTATAATTACATGCCTGTAGGAGACCATCCTCATGTGACAATTTTCTTCTCCTCTGATAAAGAGGCATTCACATTAATTCAGCAAGACATAGTGCTTCAGAAGACACTCAAACTTGTCATTGGGAAACCGACCCCCCCCCCCAAATACCCTAAAATACCCAAACCCAAAACAAAGGTATTGGTTTACCACAAGAAACCTTATTCCAAGACAGTCAGGTGGTATTTCTAGTTAATACCTAATATCTTCATCTGTCACCATAAATGCTTTGCAAAGGGGCTGTGAGGTGTTTAGCCAGACTCCAGGATTCTTCTCTACAGCTGCAGACAGCTGTCCAGTGATGGGCATAGTGCTGGTGTGCAGAGCACTAGCTATGGCAGAGAGGAGGGTTTCATCAGTGCAGCCAGGTCCAACCCCTGCAAGTGGGAGGAAAAGTGATAATCAACATTGCACAAAACAGCACATCAGGACAATGGGTGTTATTTAAATATTAACGGCAAAGCAGGTACTGTCATTTAGCAAGCTAACACAACCTACATCTCAGTCCTAAACACTTCTAACAGCACCTGTAACAGCTCTCTCCAAGGCTATTTAAACCAACAAATTAGGGAATGGCTTCTGAAAACTTAACATAAATAGAAGGCAAGAAGCTTTGCTTCAGTATCTCCTCTGACAAAGGAGGAGCCTTCCAGCCAGAATACCAACACCTCCTGCAGAAGCAGGGATGGTCCCCAGCACCGATGAGCACTGGAGAACAAGGAGGTCAACCTCAATACTTTCAGATCACCACTGATTGGTGTCAAAACGCCATCCCTGGAGTGAAGGGCAGACTCTGATTACCTTGTAAACCTTTTGGCAGGTCCATTGTTTTCACCAGCTCCTCTGCAATGTCAAAAGCATTCAGTCCACTTAATTTCTTCTCCCAGAAGAGCTGACATCAAAGAAAGCGTTTATTGGCACAAAGCAGAAATGGAATTGACAACTACACTAAGCAACTGCTCCCTACCAGGAGAGGGAAGAACACTGCTGCAGACAATTCTGTATTGGATTTACTATGGAAGGGGTCTGCCAGCAGGTAACAATCCTCAGTGCCAGTCCCACAGCAACTCTATGTCCTGATATACTGCCTTAAGAAACTTTCTCTTCCTCCAGGAACTGTCAATATCTAAGCGCCACTGAACTCACAGTACTTTTCCAACTACCAGCTCCCAAGAAGGAAAAGAAGGATAGTCACAGCCAAAACACAGAGGCTAGAGTTTCAAATAATAAATTTGAATTTTAAGCCAGCACACGATGGGACTTAGCACTGCTTTCAGATTTGGAAGAAACATCTGGAACCTGCTGACCAGGGGTTAAAATATGCTGCAGTCCAGTAAAGTGTTTTAAAGCTCTGATTTAACAGGCTTTTAGATGTATCATGCAGAGAAAGATGCAATCAAGCAAGAGCAAGTTTGCCCTATTCTATGCTATGTAATAGAAAAATAAATACATAAACCAATGTGTGTGTGTGTATTACACATACAGTATGTACATATTTACTTAATATAAACACACACACACATATAAAAACCTCGAAAGGACTCTCATAAAATAGACTGCAATGTTGTCATAAAAAAGAAACAAGATTACACACGGAAAGCACAAGCAGAATTGAGGAAGCTGCTTTACAAGTAGTAACATGAGCAGCGAAACTACACAGGTTAGATTCTAACAGCTCTGGGTAATAAGGCTGATCTCTGCTGTCTAATAGATTGCATTCACATGTCAACCTGTAATCACAGATCAATCTCTTCCCCAACAGGGACACAAATCTCTATCCTCGGGTTTTTTGCATATCAGCATCATATCTCAAGTGTCCTCTTTTATTGCCTTAACTAGCCAAGCCGTTTATAGGAATAGCAGCAACACTGAACACACATGCTCTGCTTCCTTAGGAAGCCATCCTAAAATCCTACCAGCCTGTTCAAACAACAATAAACCCCAACCACCCAACTCTGTTTCAAATAGCATCTATCTCACACTTCAGAAAGGCAGGTTTTAAGTCTACAGAAAAGGTTTTCAGTGCAAGATGACAGTAGTTTATGGGGTATTTTTTAATTGTACTGAAATCACTTTCCCTCTTGGAATGTTATCTTTTAATTCCACTAGACCTGAAAGAGTTTAAAATGTACTCATAATTGATACCAATGACAGCATCTGAACACACTAGTGAAGCTGAACATCTCGTTTCCAAATGTTAGAAAGAAAGACTCCATACAGCAAAGGATTTGTAGAATCCCTCATATGAACTCTGCTGGGGCTGTCCTCCTGTCAGCTCCAGGTAATGAGAATGAAATGAAAATGCCTGCCAAAGGCTGCTTTGAACACATAGATCTCATTAGACCAGTGCCCAAATTCCAAGCTGCCCTTGTCATAAGCACACTTTTTACATCCTTTCACTAGATTAAATTAAGCTGAAAGATTTCCTTCCATTTTGATGTATTCACTTGTTTGCAAATACACAGTATGGCAAGAAAACCACTTTGATTCTGTATTAATAATGGCATTCCATGTGAATTTATGACCTTATTCAAACAGGTAGAGTTAGCTACTACACTAACGGTATACACATCTGAAAAAGAGGCCCATGCAGGGGGTAAAATCCCTTCCCTACATCACAGACACCACGTTGTCTGTGCTCTGTACAGGAACAGGGATTTCTTGAAACACAGAATTCTTACACAGTTGGAACATTTGACGCAGTGATTCTCATTCCAATGCAAGTGGCCTCTGAAACGGTTACAAGGTCCGTCAAAATTGGTAGATAAGACTTGATTTCAGCATTAAGGAAAGGCAGGCTTAACGACAACAGAACTGTCATCTGAACAAAGGCTGGGGTCTCGTTACAGAACACAGTGCAGACAGCATATTAAATACATATTGGAAATGGGGTTTGTTCTGATTTTAAAAGCTGGGAGCACTGTATTGTTGTTTCTGAAACATCAGAGACTTCAAATCACTAGAGACTATTTGTTCAGCATCATCAAGTTAAAGCGGTTTATTTCAGGACCCTTCCAGCACCAAAATCAGGACTTTCTTAATTCTGGAGAAGAAGCTGCTAAGCCACAAGTCTTACCTGCCGGGGCTGGTCCACAGCTTTCTGAGGATCACTCTTCACCTTGTTGCTGGGATGGTTTGTGATCTTTGTGACAGGCTGTTTGAAGATGGAGGCGGTCTGTCTGACAGGCAGGGCTGTGTTCAAATCAGGCTTGCCCTAAAAATTTCAAGCAAAAGGAAGGGAAAAGCCCACAAAACAAATATTTTTAGTTTGCTAAAA
>NW_009934270.1:1121-8363 GCF_000696875.1 Nestor notabilis | reverse complement strand
TGCCCCGCCGGCCATAAAGATGTTGAGCAGGGAAAGGAAGAGTTCATGGACTTGAAAACTTGTCTGATCTCAAGCTATCCGAGTTCAACCGCTAAAAATGTGTAACTACATTCAAATCTTGCCTTAGACCTATCAAAATGAAACAAAGTTCTCCACTCTTTCACATTCTGTTTAACGTACCAGCCTCCTCTCATTCTAACTGTGTGGCTACAAAGAAGATGTTGATTCTCTTTTTACAAGGAGTTACGTGGAAAACATGAGGGGTGATGGGCACAAGTTACTCCTGGGGAGATTCTGACTGTGCACAAGAGGAAATACCTTTCACCACGAGAACAACCAGCCATTGGAATAATCTCCCCGGGAAGTGGTGGACTCTTCACACCGGGCACTGTTAAGATTTGGCTGGACAGAGTATTGGGACATCTAGGCTCAGTTATGTTTGGCCTTGAAGGATGGTCCAGATGACCCTTGAGGTTCCTTCTGACCTGGGATCCTGTGATGAGTTGATACACATTGGTTTTGTACCAAGTTTGACAGAACTTAGGAGTCAGAACACCGAGTTTGCACTTTGGCAAGACACTAAACCAGAAGATTTTGACATAATATTAAGAAGAAAAATTAAATGGGATTTAGAATCAGTTTTGTGAATTCAGAAACTGTTCTAAACCATTCTGTTCCAACCCAGGTGTGAATGCCACTGAACAAATCAATATAGCTGAAACCTTGATCACTTTTTTTACCTTCTTAATAAGACTCAGTTTTTAAACAGAGCTCATAATAACCAAGTTTTCACCATCTGACTGCATTTTACATTAGTGAAAACATAGGAACACTGTTTCTTGCTCCAAGATCTAACATGCAAGTCTTGAAATGGCTGCAGGACATACTTTGTTCTTGAGGATGCAGACACCACGTCTGCTCAACATATTTATTCATGAGATGTAGAAGAGATGTATTCAGGCCAAATATAATTCTGAACCATCTGTGTGCTAATTCACTTATAAGCCAGTGACAACTATTTGTACATTTACTGGAAGGTCTGGGCAGAATTTTTAGCCTACGAGACGTGTGTGAGCTGCAGGTCTCTGCAGCAAGGAATGTTACTTTTCAAGCACTGTAAATGTTCCAGTCACTCTGATGATGATGATTCTTGACTGGTTGACATATTTAGAAAATAAGCATTCTGCTCTTTCCCACGTTTCATGTTTAGGTGCACAGATACAAGCTTTTGGGTTCTGAAAAAGCTTTTAGTGTACAATGCAGCTACTTAACAATAACTTGACCCAGTCTATAGACCAGCAGTTATACTAATGTCACTGTAGTTTGACTAAACCTTCATCAAAATTACCATGTGCCAAACACAGACTTGTTTATTTTGTTCTACAAATAGGCCTTGCCACCCTCTTGCCTCTTCAGCTTTTTGCCCCCCTCCTTAAATCAGTTCCAAAGCTGAGATACCAGCATGGCTCTAAGGAAGGACATGCAGGAGGCTGTGTTGCCTGCTCATCCCTGCTGCCCCATGCCACTCTTCCCTCCTCCCCCAAACCAAATGTCAGAGCAAAGTAGAGCTGCTGCACAGCCACAGGAGTCAGCTGGAGATCTGCGGCTCTGGAGAAGATCGTGCTGGATGTTCTCCAGAGAAGGAGATCCAGAGAGGTCATCTCACACTCCAGGGAGGAGAAGAAAGATGCCAGCCCTCTCTCCAGATCTGTCAGAAGTTTTAGCAGTACCACAAAATTCTTGCATGGTATCACCCTGGTGTCCTGGGTTCAGCTGTAACAGTCGTTTTTTCTCCTTCTTAGTAGCTGGTGCAGTGCTGCGTTTTCAACTTTAGTCTGAGAACAACACTGATAACACCCTGACGTTTTTAGTTGTTGCTCAGTAATGCTTACTCTGATCAAGGACTCTTCAGTCTCATGCTCTGCCAGGGAGGAGGGGAAGCCGGGAGGAAGCAGAGACAAGACACCTGACCCAAACTGGCCAAAGGGCTATTCCACACCACAGCACGTCATGCCCAGTATAGAAATTGGGGGGAATTACCCAGAAGGCCCAGATCACTGCTAGGGTGGTGAGCAACTGTATTATGCATCACTTGTGTTTATTGTTTTCTTTTCCTTTTCCCCTTTAAGTTTTATGTTCTCTCCCTTTGTTATTTCCCTTATCATTATTATGATTGGTGGCAGCAGTAGTGGTTTTGTATTGTACCTTAGTTACTGGACTGTTCTTATCTCAATCTGTGGAATTTACATTCTTTCAGTTCTCCTCCCCATCTCTCTGGGAGCTGGGGGGGACTTAAACCACGACACCTGGAAGGATGAGTGAATTGCAGTATCTGTCCAACTCCCCATGACAGAGATGTTACCTCATACAACCCCAGTTTCACACATTAATTACAAAATGCTTCATCTGTTATCACAGATACTGTTCCGAGAGGCAGCCTGGCCACTACCATAGCAGATGGAAAGGGGAAACCTGCCATTGCATCATAGTCTTACTTTGACTTGGTTGGAACAGTCATAGCGCATCCTCTGCCTGTTCTTGTTCATTTTATTCATCAGCATTTTTCCTGTGCGGAAATCAAAGGTGCCCAGGTCCATGGAGCTGCCCAGGTAACGTGCCAGCTGCGGCTTGCTCCGGAACTTCTTACCACTTGGGCTGAAAGAACAGGAGAGAAACAAGGGAAATTAAACCCCCCTGGACTTCGTACCCTCACTCGCTGCAATGCACGAGAGGCAAGTTTTATTTCCTTCATGAGAAACATGTGCTGAGCTTCCAGAATGAAGCTCATGTTTAACTCTAAATGGATATTCTTGCTTTCCTATTAACTCCTCCTCATGATTACTGTGGAAGAGACAAATTAAGTGCAGACCGTGTTAAAACGTTTTTTGTACGTAAGGACTCAGACCAGGTATAAAGGAACACAGCATAATTCACACCATAACCAACAGGGGAGATACTGGCACAGATGTACGTATCACTCCACTGTCTCAAATAAATTCATTTTCAAGCATAATTTCCTCTCCCAGTAGTGTTACATTTGACTGGGACCACAGTCATCTTCTCAGGCTCCTTCCCTCCACCCCTTTCCCCTTGAATAGCACAATCGGGTTTGATTACAAGTCTTTGGTACCATTTGGAACACTTCGGGACTGCACAGTAGTAAGGAGAAAGAACAGAAGTTAATTACTGACAAGCTGCAAAGTAAAGAATGACAAAGCTTAAGTGATGCAAAGATAAAGGGCAAAACCTTGGAAAACTTTCCATTAATCACAAAACAGAAGGGAGAGTCTTTTTAAACACCTGGTTGCACATGAAGGACTGCAATCTGGGAAGCAGGCACAGATTACTCCAACTCCTTGTTGTGTTCTAGTTGTTTTTTAGTAACATAATCTAACCTTCTGCACTACCACAAAAAGCAGTGCTAGCTAAACACTCTCTATGCATAAAGCAAAATTAAGTCACTGTGTTGTGAGTGCAGTGTAGAACTACACAGACAATAAGCACAGCGTATTTCTCCCCAGGAAAGTGGATGACTCCCCAACACTGGACACTTAAGATTTGGCTGGAGTCAGAGGAAGCTCAGGGGAGACGTAACAATACCTAAAGGTGTTCCAATACCTAAAGGGACTCCAGGAAACCTGGAGAGGGGCTTTGGACAAGGGCCTGGAGGGACAGAACAAGGGGAATGGCTTTAGCCTGCCAGAGGGGAGATTGAGGTGAGCTCTGAGGCAGAAGCTCTTCCCTGGGAGGGTGCTGAGGCGCTGGCACAGGGTGCCCAGAGAAGCTGTGGCTGCCCCATCCCTGGCAGTGTTCAAGGACAGGTTGGACACAGGGGCTTGGAGCAACCTGCTCTAGTGGAAGGTGTCCCTGCCCGGGGCAGGGGTTGGAACTGGAGGAGCTTTAAGGTCTCTTCCAACCCAAACCAGGCTGGGATTCTATGAAATGCACAGTTAACCAGATGGGGAAATAATCCATCTTTAGAGAGCAGGGAGAAGGGGAAGAAACACTTTATCACTGGATATTCTTCAGCTGGACCAGTTCACTGTGGAACTGCACAAACACTCAGGCCAGAAGACAACAGAGAGAGTAGGAATCATTGGACAGTAACAGAGCCTGGGTCCAGACTCAAATTTGAAACCACTTTTAAAAGTATGAATAGTTACATGCCTCAATCCAGAAAGAGGAATAACCAGCTACATCAGCTTTTAGGCCAGTCCCATCACTGCTGTCAGGGAAGCCAAGAAGAGAAACTCCTACTACATGAAGAATATTACACTGCTTCCTCTTCTAAGATCTGCAGCTCCAATTTATGGTTTAGTGTCTAGTAATTGTTAAAATAATACATTACAGTGAATGGTGCATTCAAAAGCTCAGTGTAACTTCCAGAACAAGAGCAAGAAACACTCAGACAGTATTTGAAATGAACACAGCCCTTCAGCTTTTTTGTTTAGTATGTGCTCTAGCAATTTGGCAAAGGATCTGAAAAGCTGCTCAAAGTTCATATACATCTAAAATAAACCCACCTGAAGTGACTCAGAGTCCTGTCTCTTCCTGGGGAAGCTTGGCCCAAAGGAAAAGCACTGAAATGTTCAGAAGAAAAACTTTTATTCTGATTATGTCTTGGAAAAAAGGCAATACTATACCCCAAGCTCCCCTGGAACAACAGAAGGGCAGGGAACAAAGCTAGAACTCAAAGCCATCAGTGAACACCAAGAGAAAGGAAGTGGCTGGCGTGCTCTGGAGCTCCTGGGGTCCCTCTGGCAGGAGCATGCTTGGGAGGACACAGCCACAAAGGGCACCTACAGACACCCGAGATGGTCAAACTAGGGGGGGAAGGAGTGGGGAGCAGCCAAACAGCCCACACAGTGTGAGCAGTGGCATTGCCTGCTGCACGTCACAATGCACAGGACCAGCAAACCAGCTTTTATGAAGTCTGAATGCTGTTCCAACGCTTACGTGCCCTTTAAATGTCACAAATCCACCAGATTTATCTCCTTCCACTCCAGAGCAAAAGCTTTGCTCTGCACTTCTGATTTTATACACAAAGGCTCTGAAGAGACCCAGAAGAGGTCCGAAGCTGTAAAACCCAACCTCTTCTAAGCATCACCACTGGCACAGATGCGGTGAGCACGCTGCACTTGGCTCCTGTGTTCAGGTCTTTCCCACTTCAGCCTGGTAGGAGGAGCAAGGCAACTGCAAAGCTGCAAACAATTTTCCATGCTCGTCCATTGAATGTTCTGAGACGTTACCCGCTTGAGCCGCCTGCCTCAGCACCAACAAAAAGGACCCAAAGAAGCCCAAGGGGAGGCATGACCAAAACCAAGCCCCCCTCGCTTGTTATCCAGACTTTTTGGGGCACAGATGAAGCTGAATGCGTGGCAGCCCCTTGCCAGGTGCCCGCTGCTCTCCATGTGCTCACCCTTTGTTTCCTGCCTTAGAGTCTTAAGGAGCAGAGGCCCTCTCCCCTCCTCCCTCATTACACAAGTCTCCTCCCCTCCACTCTTCCCATTTATCGTACAGAGGATCTGCACAACTTAGAAAGCAAGAGACAAAAGACAAAAAAAAGCCACCCTGAACAAGCCCAGACTGCCTGCCTTCTACAGAAATGGAGACAGGGGTAACCCAGGTAAAAAGGGTGATCAGTAACACATGCCCAAAGCCTCACAGAATGAAAAACGTGTGTCCCCCCCCGGCTCTGTTTCAATTGCGATCCCTCCTTCGTGCTGCTGGGAGCCTCCCAGCCTCCCTCCACTGCACTTCTCTCCCCAGCCCTGCTCCGGGCAAAGCCTGGCACCCTTTGGGTGTAGTACACCCCAAAACTGCTTCCTTGGGAGAGATGTGGTCCCTGGGACACCACACACACCATCTTCACATTATCCCTGGCTGCATCTGCATCACATCCTACCCTGGTGTCCCACACCCCAGCAACTTACTAGATGATCTTTATGGTCGCTTCCAACCCAAACCATTCTATAAACTTCATTATCCCAGGGCAGGCTAGCACAGACATACAGCTTTCACCCATGCACAGAGAAAGCACTGGTGTGAACAAGCAGAACCAGGTGACTTCTCCACCTGTGACAACCCTGCACACATCTGCACAGCAGCACCTCCCCATCCCTTCATAAATCACAGAATCAACCAGGTTGGAAAAGACCTTTAAAAATCATCAAGTCCAACCATTCCCAGCAGTGCCAAGGCCACCACTAACCCCTGGCACTGAGGCCTCGGCTACACGGTGCGTGAACACTTGTTCAGGAACCACTAACTCTGACTACACACACACACACACACACACACAAAATCCCAACCAAAATATCCCCAAAAGAACAAAACACAAACCAAAGAATTTGGATACACACAAAATCTTTCAAACTTCCAGACCCCTAAACAAGAACCCAAGTAGCAATCCCAGAACAGAGGAACGAGCCCAGATCTCACCAGCCCTTTTTATAAGGCTCATCTCAAACACCATTAGAGCTCCTCTGGGGAAGCTGTGGGTCAATCAGAACCAGCAACAAAAAGCAAAGCAGGTCTCAGCAAAAACACTCTCCTCCACAGTTCAAAATACACTTGGGGGTGAAGGGCTGTTAAAAACCTTCTCTTCAACTTTCTACAGAGGTGCTGCATAGGTAGGACATTCACAACAAGATAAACTTCACCCAAGAGAGCTGGTCATATAACTTTCAGCAGAAAAATACTATGAAACCAAGCAACAGGAAGCAGCACTAAATTCTCCTTCCCCTAGGTGAGAATATAAGAGTTTGAAAAGAGCCTTTGTCACCAAAACTCTCCCAAAGACATCCCGCCACATACACCCTCCTGGGTTTGCCAACCCTTCAGCCACTGGCAGACAAGAGAATGCACTCACTCCAGTTAAAAGCATTTCTGCACAGTCAACCACTGGTGAGCACGAGGTCACAGCACTGTCTATGAGCCTAAAGATCTGCCCAAAACAATGGTTTGGAAAAGCAGGAACTGCCACCCCGCTACCAACCACGTCGGCTCAGCCTTAACTCTCAAAGCTGGTTACTGCACACAGGAGCATTTCCAAAGCACACGTGTAATTCTACACAAGCACTTACTGCATCTGCACATTCAGGCAATGAACAGACTGTACGCTGGTTGTTTACCAGCCAGGTAAACAACAGGCAGAAATAGCAGAGGTGTTAATGAAGTGCCACATACCTATTTCCCACTTTGAAACATGCAAAATGCAACAGCAACCAAAAATTACTTCAG
>NW_009934270.1:406-789 GCF_000696875.1 Nestor notabilis | reverse complement strand
CTGCAAGAGGTGAGATTGAGATGAGGTCTTAGGCAGAAGCTGTTCCCTGGGAGGGTGCTGAGGCGCTGGCACAGGGTGCCCAGAGAAGCTGTGGCTGCCCCATCCCTGGCAGTGTTCAAGGCCAGGTTGGACACAGGGGCTTGGAGCAACCTGCTCTAGTGGAAGGTGTCCCTGCCCGGGGCAGGGGTTGGAGCTGGAGGAGCTTTAAGGTCCCTTCAACCCAAACCATTCTATTCTATTCTAAGTTCTTGGAAAAACCAGGGATCTTCCCAGCTTTCCGCTGTGTCTCTGCAGCTGCCTGTGGTCTTTCCTCCTCTCAAGCTGAAGCGGTGAAGCTGCACTTCCAGCCTCACGCTCTTGAGGACGGTATTAGCAGGTCGCAC
>NW_009934270.1:0-333 GCF_000696875.1 Nestor notabilis | reverse complement strand
GAAAGACAAAGCTAAGAGCACCTGGGGCACTTGTACGCTCTTGCAGCTTCTCAATGGCCCCAAGCTTCCCACTTGGGCTCATGGTGCAGTTAAACTGCCTCTTGTGTGTGCAGGAAGGATCCATATGGCCCCCCCAGCCATGAGCCATACAGACACTAATGAAACCCTTCGGGCACAGCGAGCACCCCCCCAGCCATACTCAGATGATCCAGCAGCCCAAGCCCGGCCCGTGGACTCTCATCTACAGCAAAAGCCACTGCCACAGGCAGGGAAATGCCTCCTTCTTCACCCTACCCCAAATTCATGGAATGGTTTGTGCTGGAAGGTCCTTAA
>NW_009934269.1:22446-39438 GCF_000696875.1 Nestor notabilis | reverse complement strand
TTAAACCATGACAGACCCCCAGACAGAGCTGCAGCCTTTGCTCCCAGACAAGTGCCTACCACTCTTCCTTGAGGGTCAGGTGTGGTGAGTGCCCTTGGCCTGTGCAGATGGTCACAGAATGTCACCTGGTGACTGTGTTACATGGACTCAACCAGTGGAGTATCAGTCCTTAAAAGTGACACCCTCCCGCGTGAACTGCTGCACCAGATGTGGCTGATGCATCATGCCGTTTGTCCACTCTGCTGGCAGTGCTCTTGCTTTTTCTTCAGAGTGAAAGGGATATCATGGTGAGTAGGGGCCAGACTCAGCCTGTATCGTGACAGTCTTAGGTGGGATAGGTTAGTCCCCGATATGAATCTAGGCAGATATCTTCAGTGACTGTCACCCAGGCTTACAGTACTGAAATGAATGGACTTGCCTAATACAAAGTTCTTTGGATCCTACATACTTATATAGTCTCACATATATATTTATAAACAATATAACTCTAACAATTTCCAGGGAATGCAGTGTATACCCCAATCTCATGTTTCTGCCTGACTTTATTATATACTTTTACAAATTTGATGAAAGCAGATGAGTCAGTTTAATTACCTGCTTCAGTTCCTTGATGACTCTTTCAAATATAAAACATAATTATTATTTGGTTATATATAAATTTACAGTATTTAGCATCCATTTATATTCTTAAAAATTACAATGTAATTACAGAATTATTACTTTCTTTTTTTTGCCCTACAAAACTGAGCAATCCTCAAGAACTTTTATCACTTCAGACTTATAGATTGTGTAGTTGTCTTCAGATTGTGCATTCAGGGTTTGCTCCACCAGCTGTCTTGTGCTCCATACATACATACATACATATTGCTAACACAGGGTATTTAATTATATCATACTAACAGAAATTCACAAAGAGGTTCAACTTGCAGCTTCAGCCTGCTAAGATTAATAGTCTTTATGTTTTTCGATATGCCCAGAATCATCATTTGTTAGTTTCTGCTTATTTCCAACTGTATAAAGCCATAAATAGATGTAACAAATCATTATTACAAAATCATTATAATTTGTATTTCTGATTGCCTAATGGTGTTAATCCTTTGGATGAAGATCTAGATCTGTGCATCTAATTCAGCAAAGTACTGATATCTCTGACTTCAAGCAAATAGTAATTTGAATGATTTTGTGTGTGATTGTGTTAGGTTTGCACTGCAAGCTGCTGGTAGTGGGGGGGCAGCAGGGGTGGCTTCTGTGAGAATCTGACGGAAGCTTCCCCCATGTCCAATAGAGCCGACGCCAGCCTGCTACAAGACAGACTCACTGCTGGCCAAGGCTGAGCCCATCAGCAACAGTGGTAGCGCCTTGGAGATGACATAGTTAAGAAGGGGGAAAAGTTACTGCATGAGAGTAATTGAACCCAGAGAGAAGAGTGAGAAGATGTGAGAGCTCTGCAGATACCAAGGTCAGTGAAGAAGGAGGAGGAGGAGTCCAGGTGCTGGTGCAGGTTCCCCTGCAGCCTCTGGTGCAGTCAATGGTGAGGTAGGCTGTGCCCCTGCAGCACATGGAGGTCCACAGTGGAGCAGATCTCCACCTGCAGCCCATGGAGGACCCCATTCTGGTGCAGGGGGATGTCCAAAGGAGGCTGTGACCCAGTGGGCAGCCTGTGCTGGAGCAGGCTTCTGGCAGGACCTGTGGCCCCATGGAGAGAGGAGTCGACGCTAGAGCAGGTTTACTGGCAGGACTTGTGACCCTGTGGAAGGGACCCACACTGGAACAGCTCATGAAGAACTGCAGCCCATGGGAAGTACTCATGTTGGAGGAATCTGTGGAGAACTGCCTCCTGTGGGAGGGACCCCATACTGGAGCAGGAAAAGAGTGTGAAAAGTCCTCCCCTGAGGAGGAAGGAGCAGCAGAGACAATGTGTGATGAACTAAACATAACCCGTATTCCCTGTCCTGCTGTATCACTTGCACAGAGAAGAAATTGGGATTGAGGTTGAGCCCAGGAAAAAGAGAGAGGTGGGGAAAGGGTGTTTTAAGATTTCATTTTATTTCTTATTACCCTACTCTGATTTAATTGGTAATAAATTATATTAATTTCCATGAGTTGAGTCTGTTTTGCACATGATGGTAATGGGTGGGTGATCTCTGACCATGCCCTTGTGTCAACCCAGGACTTTTCATATGTTCTCCTCCCGTGCAGCTGAGGAGGGCAGTGATAGAGCAGCTTTGGTGGGCACCTTGTGTCCAGCCATGGTCAACCCACTACGGTGATGCATATTATATTTTCTTTAATAATATTTGAACATTCCTTGCTAAATTCTTGTGACTGTTTATTCTGTTAAAAATCAAAAAACAAACCCAAGCCAACAAATGCTTATTATTTTCCATTTTCATCTCATGCAGCACTGGTTTTGTAATAAAATACCTTTGGCAATGATAAACATTTTCATTAACAGTGCAAGTGGAATATGCACTTAAGAACAGAAGACACTAATTCAAAGGGCTTTTTTCTAAACCTACCTTAGACCATCTCTTCCTGTCTTACCAGTTTAGTTAGCTTGAACTGAATATAAACACCTCTTCTTCCAACAGTGGCATGCTCATAATGATTACACATATAATATTTTCTTTTCCTAAAGCCATGGTGTTTATCCTTCTGGCTATTTTACTAAAATGTTTAAAAGGTAACTAGCTTATTTGGCATTTTGTACCTTCCAAAAATAAATATGTTTGCTATCTTTCTCAGGGCTCCATCTGACAACACAAACATACTTAAAAAAAAAAATAAATACTACATTTCTAGTGTCCATAATATAATCATTTTTCCATATATTAAAACTGTCATTTTTTTCCTGAAATGTAGTTCAATTAGTATACTTATTTTTAATATTATATATTCTTTTTGGTATAGTATTTTGTGAAACACAATATTCTCATTCCAAAGTTTTTTTGGGTTTTCTTTTTGTTTTTCATTTAGCAAGCAACTCAGAATATATTATATCATGTCAAAATCTCATAATCCTTTCTCAAACAAAACTGTTCATAACTGAAATTATTATCTTCTAAAGAGAGGACTGCTGGTATACAAAATATAGCCATTAAGATTTTCTTTCTAATATTTAACAGATTGTAATATTTAGTTAATATGCCTTTCATCAAACATTGCTTTTCAGAGAGATTATCAGAGACTGACTTTCTGGAATCAGATTTGTGGCTGACTTGCATATCCGACAGATCAGGTCTAACTTGAATCCAGTCACTAATTTCAATGGAAGCTGTTGATAATGTTTTACAAAACTTCAGGTTTAATTCAGGAAACATTCCCAAATCAGAACCTATAGTTACCCTTTTGGTAGTATTCCACTTTTCCTGAATTATTAATTAAATGCTTACATTCCATGCTACATTAATTTTTTATGTGTAAAAAAAAATATTTAAAAAAAACCTTGAAGTTCAAATCTGACTAGAATTTATATCAATTTTCTGTCTTATTCATGTGAAATATGAGGGGGTTTCCATCAAAAATTCATTCAAAACCTGAATGATCATTCCATTTTCAAAAATATTTACATGAAGAACTTTTGAGTGTGCTACCTTTGTCAGCTGAATCCCATATAAGGGTGGGAAAATGTCATCTTTGTGTATGCAAATACAGTTTTTGCTTATGCAATGACTATATGCAGTTTTGGCTTGATTAGCCTGTTGGTTGAGATTTTAATTCACCTGAATATTTGAAAACTTAACTTGTGATATTTAATCCATTCTCTGACATCTATTTTTCAGGAAATAATTATTTCTGGGGAGAGTGGAATTGTTTTATTAAGATACATCAATATATTATTTATTAAATATCTTTTATTAAGATATTTAATACAGAGATCATCTTGCTTGGTTCCAGTTAAGATAAAGTAAAAAGCCCAGCTGGTACAAAAAGTTCACTGTCAGCTAGAAGTTCAATTTAATCCTACAAAGTATTGAGGTTGGATAGATCATATAATATTAATTCTGGAGAAAGTCATGTGGTTATTTGCTATGATAAAAATATGTGTGTGGATCCATAATGCAAAGCATTAAAGGACTATACAAGATAGAAAAGAATCTGAGCACTTTCCAAGTGCATTCCTGAGAATACTGCCTCAGCAACTCTGTTGCGGATTATAGGGAGAAATTATTAGTTGCATGAGGAAGTAGCTATTAATTCCTGACTATATGCACTTATGATTTTTGCTAGGCATAGAGAGGTACCTTTTGATTAAGAGGCTTTTTGTTGTTCATGAGCTAGTAGTGTGGACTCCTTTTGTATTAGACCATAGCAACAGAAAAATAAACAGTGTTTACACTGATTTTAATTCTTCTGCAGGTTGCCACAAGCTGTGAGAACATAAAACTTATTTGACTATTTTTTCCACTTCTGATTTGACACAGCTCCATAATTTACCTCTGTATTTACAACTCTGTGCAACTTCCACTATGTTCCTATCTGCACTTTTCTGAGTTATTCACTGGTTAGATCAGATTTTATTTAGATTTTTTGTTCCAACTTCAAATATCATGGTCTTTTATTTTATGTTCATTCCTTTTTGCTCAGATCAGCTGTATTTGAAGTTCTTATTTCTGAGAGCATGTATTTGTTTTAAACTGCAGATTTAGTAAGTACCGATTATATTTTACTTTGTTTAAATATGCATAAAATAGATACCCATACTTTCATGGGGAAGGAGTTTACTGTTTAAATGTCAGTCCACCAAGTTTAATAGCTTCTTAATAATTTGCATACAGTAAATTGCCCTCACTTTTGCTCTTCTTTATGCATGAAAAATTTAAGTGGATCAGAAGATGCTTTTATGTAATAGGAATGTCTTGATTAAAATATTTCCTACATGATTTATATTTGCACTGAATTCTGACAGCAGAGGAGTTATTAAAAAGTAAACTAAATCTGAACTGGTATTTCTTTTCTGGTATCTTCATGTCAAACAGAGACAGTTCAATCATAAATCCAAGACTCTATTGCACAGTCACACATTTCTGGAATAATAGATTAGCAATACATGGATTAGCTAATGTTCACTAAACTGTTCTGGTATGTTTAAAGCTGAGAGCTTGAAATAGTTGTTGTGAAAATGTTACTGATAATGACCCCAAGAGGCATAGTCTTCCTCTTAACATTTACCATTTTCAGAGTTGCGTATTTTTGCTATCTGGATGATTATTTTACTATGCAAACAATTTTGTTCTGTGAATTTGAACCCTCCATTTCTTTGGGAAGAACTTTGTTTTAAGCAGATATTTAGTTGGTTTTCATTTCTTTTTTTCTTTTTTTTTTTGCAAAAGTGGAATGATATAGAAAAATTTTAGCTCAAATGTGTTGAATGAAAAACAAAATTGTATTATTCCTTTCTGTACAGATTAGCCACTTGAGTACTATTGCTGCTTTCAGTTTTCTTTTCCAAGACATATTTCATATATTTGATTTTGATGTCTAAAATTACAGGCTGAGAGTGTTTGTAGTTAAGTCAATATTTGAACTATGCAACATAGGCATTTAAAGAAAGGCCAAGTCCTATGCTTGTGTAAATGTTTCATTGCTGTAAAATACCATGAGATTCAGGAGAGAGAAATTATTTATATGTGACTATGGGGTAGAAGCAGAGCCATCTCACAGTCTCTGCTGTAACACAAGTGTTCTGCGACTGCATCTTGGTGAAGATGGCAAGAGAATGCTTTACAAACTGTAATTTGCCAAAAAGCTAATTTCTTGCGATTATGTGGGACTCTGATTTCACTAGAAGTGAAAGGAATAAACTTCCTGTTCTAGCTTTGCAGAAGACTGCCCAAATAATTATTGACATGTAATTTTTGTTTAAACACAAGAAGCTAGTTCAAAACCAACAGATATTTATGATCTAATTCATGGTCAGGCAGTCTTGATAATGTCTTTTAATTCTTGGGTTGGTAAAACTGTAGATTTAGATCAGATTTTCCTCAAAAAATTATTCACATCTGAATTTACTGAACCACAGCAGAACTTCAGAGTAGCATGTAAGAAAACCATCCATCAAAATAGTCTTCTGGCATCTACGAAATTGGTTTGACTCCATCACTGGAATCTCCCCTAAATTATAAACAAACTCCATAAAATTTTCCTCAGGAATACGTTACACTGCTTATATTGAATGACTGATACAGGAGTTCAAATTTATGCTATAAGTAAATTCAGTGGAATAAAGCAAGGAAAGAATACTCCTATTTTCTAAAAGTAGATAATTATCCTTATATTTCTGTAAAAATGTAGATCAGTTTGATGTGATTCGAAGTTAGTTTTACACTGGTTTATAGTACTGGATTAACTAATCTTTTATGTTACTAAGTAATAATCTTACATTTGTATCTATAGTTCATTAATTAACATTTGCTTTTCCTTATTTTTAGTCTATGACTCCCACAAAATAGCATTTTGACTCATGATTAGTGCACACAACTTTAGATGCTTCAGTCTGTTAGTGCAGCTGAGATAGACTTTGTATCGATATTTTGAAAAATGTGTTTATAAAGCAAATACATGATTTTCCCAGTTACAGTATTGGTTGATACTGATAATGGAAATCACCAACCTAAAAAGCATAAGGAAACTGTAGGTATTCATTGTGGGAGAGGTTGGGGGTTTGTTCTTTTGAGGTTTGAGTTTGGTTTTTCTTGAGTCAAAAGAGTATGGAAATATGCTGGGAATGGACTTTTTATAACTTATTGTCCTGGGTTCAGCTACAGCAGTCATTTTTTCTCCTTCTTAGTAGCTGGTGCAGTGCTGTGTTTTTGACTTTCAGTCTGGGAACAACGCTGATAACACCGATGTTTTTAGTTGTTGCTAAGTAATGTTTACTCTGACCAAGGACTTTCTCAGTCTCATGCTTTGCCAGAGAGGAGGGGAAGCCAGGAGGAAGCAGAGGCAGGACACCTGACCCAAACTGGCCAAAGGGGTATTCCATACCACAGCACGTCATGCCCAGTATATAAACTGGGGAGAGTTACCCGGAAGGCCCAGATCGCTGCTCGGGTCGGGCTGGGTATCGGTCGGCGGGTGGTGAGCGGGTGTGTCCTTTTCCCTTGTTATTCCTCTTATCATTATTACTGGTAGCAGTAGTGGTTTGTATTATACCTTAGTTACTGGAGAGCTGTTATCTCAACTCGTGGGAGTTACATTCCTTCGATTCTCCTCCCCATCCCTCCGGGAGCGGGGGGAGGAAGGAAAAGGGGGGGAGTGAGCGAGCGGCTGCGTGGTTCCAAGTTGCCGGCTGGGTTTGAACCACGACACTTATGCATTGATATGTATCTATCTACCTCTAATTTCAAGTTTCCCTCTTACAACACTAGTATTTCTGGTATTCACCATGCTGACACTCTCCTACTCCATGATCCCATGTACCTGATGCAGTCAAGCAGGCTTAGACATGACCAGTTGCACCCAGTTCTTGAGATCCCAGCGTGATTTATGCAGAAGTCCGTAAGTTTATGCTTGGCAGATGCTTGGATCACAAGATAAATAATTCTGAGTGCCACAAGTGAATTGTGCTGCCATAGTTTTTCTTGTAACACATAATCTTATATGGGTTAAAAGCATCATCATCATGTAATCCACTGTTTGTTACATCCTATGACATACCAGATAATTCACGCCTTTGCTTTTTTGTGGCCTGGGACAACATTTGTGAGGCCTGAGAGAGGAATGAATTTAAATGTGGTTTACCATGAAATAGGATAAAAGTAAAGTAAAGATTGAACTGGAGCCAACCATAATCTAAACCCCTTAAAACATAGTTATAAAAGTCTGCAGAGCAAGGACATACACATAGATATAAAGTAGAATATTTTGTCCCTTGTTGTGGGTGTGACAAACTCTCAGGCCATACTGACCTGTCATATGGCAGCCCTGTATTTGTTTCTGGCTCAAAATGAAAATAAGAAACAACTGTTCTTCAGTGATAGTAACCATCCTTTGCCAAGGAAGAAGGAAATTTATCATCTCCAGGATTTCTTAAATTGATACAGAATGTTTTTCTGCTTTAGTAAACCACAAGTTATTGGGCTTGACAGTATTCACTTACATTTTAGAAGAAGATGATATGCTCCACTACAAGAATTATTGGTGAAATTTTATGGCCTGTGTTAGGCAAAGATCAAACCAGATGACCCTTATGTCTTAAAATCTACCCTTAGAATTTACAGCTGCTCATAAACAAAACCTTGTCAGAAAATGGTGAAGAGAAAGAGAAGAGCTGAAACACTAATCTATCTACCTATTTTCTACCACCCTGTCTCACATCATGGAGCACTTTACCAAGAAGAAAAGAAACAGAAATGCCCTAAGGAACTAGACTGACAAAGACCCTGCACACAGTAAATCTGAAACTGTGATACTACACAGTGCTCAGAGAGTGGGAGTACTCTATGCGCAACACCTGACAACAGAAAAAAGGAAGACGGCAAAATGGATGAATGCAAAGGGGGGATAATTTGACATGCAAAATAAAAGAGTGAAAGCAATATCAGTACAAAAGATGGAGAAGTGAAATACCATAGCCCAAATGTATTAATTCTATCTTCTGCTTTAACTTTTAGTTGTACTCCACATCCATTTTAGGATGAATTTTATAATTCCAGATTAATTCAACTTTAATTCTTAATTTTCCATTGATTAATTCAGTTTAGTTCTGCTGCATGTGTGTGTATGAAGTAAAATTCTAAAAATTATTCTTGGTCTTATTTTATTGGGGTTAAAATCTGAGCTGGTTTAAGTTACTTTCTATCATGCAATTGCAGTCAAAACTCTTTAACCTATTCTTGTAAAACTATAGCTGCAAAGATGACTTCTGCAATTTTTTTCTTTATATATTTATTGTAAATCATAAGGCACACAGAAGTGCTGTAATTATGTTAGGCTTGCACTGCTAGTTACATAGTTTAGTAAATTCTCAGAACCTGTTTGTAAGAGTAAGAAATAAGAGGTACATTACATGTACTTGGAAAAAAAATGTCAAAAACATGAGAACACAGTGTCACAGGACTTGATATTGACATATACCCTTTTAACTCACAAACTATTGATCTGCTCTCTAGAGCTCACATAGAAAAATGAAATTTTGTGACAGCAAGGGAAAAAGAAGTTTTCGCATCTTTTTCAGAATATTTCCAGAGGTTTATACACAATGGGCCCTTCAGATGACCCCACCCCAGAAAACTGTAGGAAAAATGTTCTTCCATCCCTTCTACCTTCCAGCTATCCCAGCATCACAAGGTGGTCATGGCTGGAAAAGTATCTAAGGAGTATTTCAGAAGAATAGCAAATGAAAACTGATGTCTAATAAGAAAAATGGCAGATCAGAACACTTAATAGGTAAGATACCTAACCTAATGGCTGGCTATGGTTAAAAACTTGAAAAAGTTATAAAGAGAGAAATCTGGGATGTTTGATAACCTCCATTCACAAAAACGTGTAATTTGAACACCCTCAAAAATCATGCTTTAAGATAACTGATAGGACTATGGGTAATGCAAGTTGGGAAATAAAAGGAACAGATTGAGAAGGATCGATCTCTCTTTCAACATTTTAAACAAAAATATTCTGTCCTATATGGTATTTCTCATTCACGTCTTGAAAAGCATTTTATGAAAACTATTTTACCAGTAGTGATTTAACTGAAACTTATTTAGCATTAGTATCTGATCTCACTTTCTTGGTCTTCTCTACTGATATTTCTAATATCTGCACTGAAAGCAAAAAGCCTTTAGTAAAAGAGGCAAAGTAAAGCAAAGCAAAGTAAAAGCTTTTCCATCAAAGTATCACTTCCTTGAAATCAGGAAACAGGTGTTAGCAGAGTCTACTTATCTTTAAGTTATCAGCAGAACTTCATTGAGACAGCAGGTTTTAGTACACACTGATGTACAATTTCTGTTTATGCCTATGCACTGAACCACAATTCTTCATGTATTGTTCAGGTTCTAACATACAAAGGATTCAATACAATGCCAGTTCATTAGAAGAGATTTTCAGTACAACTGCATTTTACCCTGACTGACAAAAGTAAGATGAAGTATCTCATTTAAGGTGTGAGATCACACTAAGTAGAAATGCTCCTGTGCATTCTTCAGCTTTAGTTTCAGCAAAGGCAACAGCTAATAAAATTCATATGGTCCTATATGAGACATCATCTAATTACTGCACTCCATCTTTTGTAATGGGAACTAGATAATTTACTATATAACAAAGTTGATAAACTATTGGTGCAAATATGCTTTTTTGATAGCAGCCTCCAGAAAGTAATTTTTCAAATAGCCTTTTATTAAATAAAGTTATTTAAAAACAAACTGCTTCCCCACAGAAATGTGTGGATCTCTGAATATACACACCCATGCTGAGAAGTAAATTACATGTGAAAGCATAAGAACATCTGTAATTCAAGCTCAATTTATTCCTTAAAGGAATAGCTATTTCATATGGGATTCCGTGACTTTCCTTGCTAGTAAGTTAAACACACCTTTCCTCACCTAACTTGGCAAATGATACAGTATTCTTCGGAACAGACAAGTAGAGACCAAAAGAAGATCTGGAATTGCTGCTGTGATAGTCTCTCAAAGCCTAGATGTACTTGGAAAACATACCACGAGGCCTGAAAAATCCAGGAGGTATTGAAAAAAAGGAAGAATTGATCAAGGGTTGTCAAGATGGAAACAGTGATCTGACATCACATAGCTGGCAGGGAATTTGGTACACTTGGTTCTCAAATAGGCAGGGCTGAATCTTCAGCAAACATTATGCTGCATCTTAAAGCAATTTCAAGGCTGATGCAGCAAATATAGTCATGACGAATGCTATATGATGCTACTAGCATCAAGAAGCAATTTCTCTGTTATTCTGTGTGAAAGCATCACGTTTGCTTAGAATGCAACACAACGCTCTTTTTTCCTTCCAGTTTAGGACGCGAGTAGCCTCTCACATCCTAAAATGTGTGTCATTTGCAGACCTATGCTATGGACTTTTTTACTACAAGTGTAACACTCTGTAACTTTTTTCCTTATTTTTTTTTTAATAATGAGTTCTTTGTACTTCATAGACTTTTTTTTTTTTTTTAGATATATGTCAGAAAATTTGTATGTGACTTAGAAGTGTAAAATTTTGCAGGAACATTGACAGAGAAGTCATTCATAGCAAACTATTGCTGTCAGGCAAAAGATTTAAAGAGCATAAGGTATTTTATAAATATATCAAAGGGAGGAGGTGCTAGAGAGAAAAGTGGTCCCTGAATAACAATTCAAAACTAGTTATGGCAATGCAGATTTCTAAGAAAAAACCTTTGACAAGGGAGAGAAGTAAAAATGGCAAGATACTGAAAAACACTCAGTTTAAAGTCTGCCTAACCTCTTCTGTTTCTACTCTCTTTAGACATACTCATCTCATAGACAGAAATTGTTAAATAACAAGGAACTGTGCAAAGGTTTCTTTAACAAAGTCTGCATCAATTATAATCCAGACATTCGGCAGAGCGTGACTGTTGGAATCTGGTTAGGAATGGATTTTGAACCACAAAGAAGAAATGACAAGGAGAGGTGAGGGAAGATGCACCAGTAGTGAAATTAGTGAAATCCCCACCACACTCTCCTGCTCACGCTAGAATGTTGGAGACGAAGGGAGAACAAATAAGTTGCTCATGGGTTTGTTTATTTAAAAATAGGCTCCCTCAACTCACAAGTGGCTGAGAAACTGTGAGACTTCTGTGTAATGTGGCTGGCAGTGCCACTGGTTCAGAGGAAGAAGAATCACTCTCATGTCTAGTTTCTTTCTATAGCTCAAGTTAACATTTCTCTATGCGTGGAGTCTAATACCTGCACCACAACTGATGGGCACCAGGAAAGCTGTGCATTAACTACTGTTTAAGTACAGTATAAAACAACCCTTAGCTTCCTCATGCCAAAGGTGTCATTGCACAAAAATTTTCAATGTTTACCAACAGTCATTTTCCAAAAACAATGGCAGGGTTTTCACCAAGTGTGCAGAAGTTATGCAACAACCTCTTTATGATATTTGTAGAACTGCTCAGTTTCACACTGCAAATGACGTGTATGTATGCATGTATGAGTCAGAAATAGCATGTAGAAAATTCACTTAGAATTTTGTCTTATGATGCATCATCTGGGGCATAGTTAGGACTTTCCTGCTGTGGCAACAAATGACATTTGGTCTGCCACTGCTTCTAAGTATAAAAGGATCTCATGGCTTTTGTTATCATCATAAAATCACATCTAGAAACATTTTCAAAGCAAAAGCAAGAGACAGTTACTAGTGTTAGAGTCATTGCCATCGTGACCATGACTGGGTCTATTAAGCAGTGACTCCAGGGGATATGTTCTGAAAACTTTTTCTCTTATACTAGCTGAACAGCAAAACCACATTGCTCAAGCGCCTGCTAAGAGAGCTGAGTTCTTTTGTAGATATGTACTGGGGAGGCCATCTGACCTACAGAAGTGTGGGGATGCATTCATAAGCATGTTTGTAGACATGTAAAAATTATGTGTAGGTGTACATTAGGGAGGAGGCATGAGATAAAAAAAATTGCAAAAGGAGAATGACTGAATTTTAATATAACATGCATCAGCAATTTAATTATATCTGACCATTTCAGTAACAGCTTTTAGGAAAGCTCTTCTAATAATTTTAATACTGGGATCTTACAACACTTTATGAAATATGTTAGTATTATTATTTCCAAGGTAGAACACAGCAGAAGAAGAAAATTTAGTTGGTTAAGATCACTTAGCCAGTCAGTCAGTGGTAGAGTCAATTTTTTTAATGAGATTGCTGAGTCCTAGAGGAGTGGTCCATCCATTATTGTCTAACAGTTCCCATTTAGGTGAATGAAAAGATTCACAGTAACAGTTATTGCTGGGACTAGAGGGTTTTAACTCTGCCTTCTTTCTGGAAGAATTTTTTCTTCTAATCCAAAGGCACAGTTAATGACAAGCAGAAAAATACCTTTTTTTAAAATTTCTTGGATTATGCAAAATAATAGAGTTGTCTGTAAGGAAATCCAGGATTTCAAACATGAAAGTTTTTCTGGTTTTATTTTTTTGGGTTTTTTTTTAAGTAAAATTATTTTGTGTATTTTTAGCAATTTATAGTATTTATATGAAAACCAAAATAAATATGGTGTTGTCTTTTCCCTCTGTCAATATGCAACTACTGTATGTGGAAAAAGATTTGTAACTTTTAAAGTAGCATTGCCCTTCATATAATGGAAATAGTTCTTCAACTGTTATCATTTGGGAAATAGCTTCCTGTATTTTTTTTTTTATATTTTTGTTATTTTTGCATGGAGATTGCAGAGGCATAGCTTTAATTTTAAAATATGCTATCCAAGAAAACTACTTAAAAATTGTATAATTTAACTGTGATATCAAGCATTCAAACATCACTGTAAGTTTCCTTTCAAAAAAAGAATTCACTTCCTTTGACTTCATGTATTAAAATATGCAGGTACTAATCACATTAACATATGCTATTTTTCAGGAAGACCACCCTTTATGCAGTGCAGAAAAAGTTCTTGTCATATAATGGACTGCCCTTTCAGGTATTATTATCTCTTGTTCCCTATGTGTTCTTCTGCCCTGTGTATTGCACACTATTCCGACATTGAGAAAACTTATTAATTCCTGTCTGGATTTCATTGTGGGAAGCATCCATGGAATCAAAGACACAAGAGAATCACAAAGACTTACAAATTTATTAGAAGAGGGGAAGCTGAAGCAAAAGGAGCTTAAGGTCAAACATTTCCATGAGTATTGTACATTTAACAAGAATTCTTTAGTATTTGATTCAACATTAATGCCCAGCCCTCAATGAAAAATATGAGTTCAAAGTCCTAGTTTCTATTGATTTCATTTAGATTTCAATGAGGCTTCAGGATGCCCCTTAATTAGACATTGGGTTCTCATTAGAAAGGGTGATTCAGCTTGAGATGGAGAAAAACAATGCAGTTACAGCACTGCCACCACATGTGATGAATAGCACAGGGATCAGGGATGAGATGGGATGGTACTGTTTGTCAATGAGACAACAGACCTATCAATTTTCCTATGGAATCTATATCTGTTTAGGAATCAGGGAATGCAAAATAAGTAGTTGTCTTTGAAATACCTGTTTCATCATCATGTCACAATCCCAGATTTGCTGATCTTTCAGCCAGCTGCTTAAATCTTTCGCTTGTGGTGGGCTCCCCAAGGTTTTTAAAGGAAAAAAAACAAACCAAACCAAACCAAACCAAAAAAACCCTAACCAAATAAAAAAAATCAAAGCAACCCCATCAAATCTCTAGCTATTTTAGGATTAGATACTATAACACATATTAAAAAAAAAAAAAAATAGAAACAGGATAGAAATAAAAAAGCCACACTTGCTTTATCCACTGTGTCTCTGAAGAAAGATCCTGACACAGTTCCTACTGGTCCCTTGGTATTTTCTCTTTCCATTGTCTTAATAGCATGTTTGTCCATTTCTTGATCTTCATAGTGGTTCATGCTCCCAGTTTCTTGCTGTTGCTCCCTTTTTTTCTTGTCTGCTCTTTAATGCAGTCTCTGGGAAACTTTTCTCCTTGTCCATGATCTAAGGAACAACCTCTTAGCTTCCTGAGGAGTTGACCTGACCCTCTCACACTATGATAGGGAAGATAACATGCAAGTTGGAAGCAAATAAACCAGACACACACTTTTCTTCACAGTCAGATAGGAACTTCCAGAAATAACCTGGGTTACAATACAAAAATTCAGTTTTCTATTATTTTCCTGAGGTTTCCTATTTGGTTTGCAAACAGTCTTTTTGTTGTTTTGTTGTTGGTCTCTCTTTAATATATAATTCCTATTCCTCACCAGAAAGAGTTTAGTTAGCAGCATGAATCACTTGGTCACAAGGGGACAATTTCCTAGCTCTTCCCCTAAATCTGATATTTCACAGGTGAAATAGTGCTCTTTTATAAGGGAAGCCAGGAGGCAGGTGAAAATGTTTTGAAGAAGAAATGGGGAAAAATTAAGCTTTGTGATGTGGTTTCATATTGACACCTGTATGAGTGATTGAAGTTGGGATATTTATATCCCTCATTTAAACCAATGAAATAAAAGGCAAGATTTAAGCTTATCAAAGCTAATGAAGTCAAAGGAATAATTAACAAATTTTTATCCTCTGCACGGACAAGCCATGGAGGAGAATGAGCAATTTTGCTAGTGGTTTTTATGGCTATTTGCCCACAGAAGGAATGAACAATAAGATTACAGAGCTCAGAGCTCTGCTCCAAGCTCCAGAGAAGGTGGTGCTGCAACAGCACAAGCTGGTTCAGCATTATAGCCCATCCTCATGTCCCGGCTTCTCTAACCTAATACCTCTTTCCCAGTTCTGCATCTTTCCCACTCATGTTTTCTTATGCCAGTCACATTGCTCTACCCATAATATTTTATGCCCAGCTCCTCAGGCTTGTCTTTTTTAATACATATTTCTTGATTCTCTCTTGTAACTTTTTCTTATAGTCCTAGGTTACTTTGGCTACCTGTAGTTCAAGTTTCCTCTTCCAGATATTCTCAATTCCACTCACATTCCTTGGTTTCCCTGTCCCAGTCTTCTTGCCTAGTCAGTCCTAGCTCTTGAAAAGATCTGAGTTGTATTGTTTGGAGTTTTCCAGAAGAATTCAGCCTGAGGCAGCAGTGAAACATACGGAATTCAAGCCTAAATGGTTAAAGTCTGGCAAAGATTTATACAACATAAAAGCAGGTTTTTAATAATAAGCAGTACTGCTAGCCAAATCTATATAAATCCTAATCTGGCTCCCTTTGAAGTCAATGGTAAAAGTCCCAATGGAACCATTAATGTTAAAACTTTGTAATACAGTAAGCAAGTAAGTACCTGCTTAAAGTGCTTTTGTGGAATGTAGGCAATTAAAAATGAGAATGTACCTCTAGTTACTATACACATGAATATATTATTTGCATTTACTACTTTCACTTCCGTTTTATGAAAATATACAATGAAATGTGTGACATTTCTCTTTGAAATTTCTCACTGAATAATGTAGTCACATGTGCTGGACTTCCAGAGTCATGGAAAATGAAGACAACTTATATACTGATGTTTCTGTATATAACACTCTAAATGGCTTTCCACTACACTTTAAAATGTACTATTCTTTGTTGTGGCTGTATTGGGTAGCAGCATTTCAGTTTGTAAGCATTTTGAGCATGTTTTCAAAGTAGCATGGGAGAGAGGAATGTGACCTTTTGCCTTTGTTTTCATTTGTTATTCCAAAGAACATGAAGGACTCTTTCATGTTTTTCCTATGGAGTACAAGCTTTTGAAATTCTCATACAGAGCAGGTTACAGTCTTGTAGCCTTTGGCAATATGGCCAGGGTACAAGGCCTCACAGAAAAAACAAATGTAAAGAAAATAATTGATGAGACTGAAAAAAAAAAAGGCAGTGGCAACATGTAAGGTTGTGACACATGGGCTGTTCATACTTCAAAACACAGGCAGACCTGTGTGAGTCTCATGGATTATGTAGATGCAGACTCTTCTGAGGAGCAATCCCTCAAACCCTACAATCCTCTGTACACCTTTTTCCTAAACTGTAACTCAGAGGCCATGGACAGTAGCAGTCAAAATTTCCCCCTTTTTAATGCAGTGATCTCCAGCTGTGCTATCTACAGAGTTTATGCTGTATAACCCAGAAGATAATTCAGTGAGCAACATCACTGAATAGGCTGCTTTGGAACTTTCCAATTAAAAAAACCCTAAACAAACCAGAAGGCTCTAGGCTCTTAATTTTGCTTCTATCACACCTCAGATATAATTTTTTTATATATGCAAGTTAACATGCCATAATCAAGGTCACCGTGAGAAATAAATTACGTGGGCATGGAAACAGTATAAATAGTATCTAATTTCCCACCCCCCCCACCACCAAC
>NW_009934269.1:0-22270 GCF_000696875.1 Nestor notabilis | reverse complement strand
TTCCCCCCCCCCCCCCCAATAGGAAATTCAGTTTCTCTGATGCCCTTTGGAAATAACAAAATGCCTTTATTTTTTATTCCAAATTAGATAGTGTCTCTTCTGAGTATCCTAATTTAAAACTACAAGTAATTTGCTTTACTACTCACTGCTGACTTCTAGGTAGGTCTTGAAGTTTGAATGACTTGTTTGTGAGCTGACGTTTACACTGGAAAACCCATTAGCAGGGTTAGTCTTCTTCATATTGACGTAATTAAAATCAGAACTGGGTCCAAAGCTTTTGCTGCTTGTTTTAATGTCTCAGTTTCTCATTAATCAAAACACAACCCTCTCCAGACCTCTCCTCAATACAATATTGGTTTATTTCTTTCTGCCAAATGAAATTGTTTCCATGTTAAGTTGACCTAATTAATTAATTTTTTGTTCCAGTTTCTCAGGTATCAGGGTACAAATTGAATTAGTATCTACCTTCCTTAAACTGACCAGCTAACTTATGACATTTGCACATATTTTTTTAATGTATTTAAATTCCTTTTTTGCTTTTCTAAAGGACTGTTTTCTCAGTTCTGTTTTTCATTGCCAGTACTTTCATATTCCCACAAACAGTTGTTCTCTTGTTCTGTAATAGGCTTCAGATTATTTTCCTAGCTGTGTAGTAGATCCCCTCATAAGGTATCTGGTCCAAAGTTACACAATGTGCTGGTCTGTTATTCTGCTTTTTGTAAAGGCCTTATTGAAATTCAAAAGTGCTCACTTTCAATATTGTTCCCAACAGTGCCACCAGTGTTTAGACAACAGTAGCTTTTGGGGGAAGATTTTTCAATCATCATTTGATTCTATAATAGAATTAAATGGAATGGTGAAAAAAAACCCCTCAAAACATGCCAGTTCATTTCTATAAGCTTATCTTCCTTCCTTTTTCCACTCATGTCTTTTGCCCTGAAGCTTTTTCCTCAGCCACCATGATCTTCTTGTATTGTCGTGATTCTGCATGTATCTTTTCCTGCATAGGAGAGGCTTGTCTTTCTTGTGCTTTTACATTGCAGGGCTAACAGTGCCTTCTGATTATGTGATTCATAATGGAAACAGCGCTTTTCATGGTAGTATAGCATATAGGGGAAACATTGCATGTTTTATGAAAAGCCTGTCCAAGTATACAGATAAAGCTGAACGATTAATTCTCATGGCAATTGTAAATGGGACATTATATCATATTATACAATATTATGTAGTTACACAACAATGAGGAAATATCACTGATTTCAAAACACAGCAACATAAATGCATGCAAACATATAGGAATATATCATCTCACATGCTGGTGTCTTGTTAATTTGCAAGACATTTATTGCAGTGCCATTAAGCAGAGAATACACATTCTCTCATAGATATTGAAAAGGCATATTCACTTTGGCCTGCAACATTACTATAAAACTGCTCTAGCATATAATGAAGCTTACCAGGGTTCTGAAATTCACTTCTCCAGAAGCAAAAGCAGGCCCAGGATAGCACATATAGATAGCTCAAGGAGCATATTTAATGTTAGAATTTTTAAAAGGGAAAAACTAATATAAATTCTCTAGTAAATGACTATGCTCAATAAAGCTTATTGAAAACACAGAATATTTATTGCTTTCAGGACAGGTAACTTGATCTCACAGTAAAGTCATGCAACTGAGACTTTTTAAGACAGCAGAGAAACAAAATAATTTGCAAATGTTTGTAGCCCAGATCCTGAAAGATATTTAGGGCCTTAAAATGATGGAAGTTAGATCCTGAAATACTATTTAGGTTAACTACTTGTGATTACATACCCAACTGCCTTCACTTTCAATATATGTAGAAGCACCTCTGGGAGGTGAAGCCTACAGGATAGATCTCCTACATTTCCAAGCATTTTTTTGATTGATAGCCATCTATATACAATAAAGTACATGCAGACTTGTCAGAGAAGCAGACCTATGAAAAATCAGGCTGAGAGAGCTCATGTCCTGGAAGCTCCTGGCTTTAGTAAGATAGTACTGGTATATGCAAAGATGAGTGCTGAAAACATTAAAGTAATTGTTATTCTAATAAAACAGAAATATCTGCATAATTTTGCCTTTTTCTTTATGAGAAGTTGATACACATTTAGATCTTAATATATGTTTGAGCATTTTCCTTACTGGAGATGCTTTCTGCTGGGGGGAAAAAAAACACCACAGGAAAAACAAAAAAAGACCCAAACAACCCTCGAACTTCTCCCTTCAGTTATGTGAACTTTAAAAATAACTTTTAAGCTTAAATTTGTAAATTGGAAAACCATTTTAATGATATAACTTCAAAAATGTACCATATAGAGAGGGACACAAAATTGATTTTGGACCTTTTTTGATCTTGGTTATGTTTCCAGAATACAAAGTAATAGAAACTGAAAAATAAATGTGCAACAAAACCAGAAAAAAGAGCTGAAATAGTACCATGGGCAGTAAAGCAAGGCAACAAAGAAAGAAGCAAGTTTAAAATTCCTCAGTAACAAAAGGTGTAGAGTTTACAGATATACTGTCTCCTCAGGGACTGAGTTATTTTCTACCTGTGGAGTTCTTGTACTGCTGTCTATTGTAGCTTATTTAGCTGGTAGGCTTAGAACAGGTTGCCCTAAGAAATGGTAAATGTTCCACCTCTGACAGTGTTCAAGGCCAGGCTGGACAGAGCCTTGTGTGACATGGTCTATGGTGAGGCATCCCTGTCCATGGCAGGGGGGTTGGAACCAGATGATCTTAATGTCCTTTCCAACCCTAACTATTCTATGATTGTATGTCAGATTAAAAAAAAGAAGACAAAACAAAAAAAACTTCTGAGTATCTTGTTTAATTAAAAACCAATGTTTACAATAAAGCTCTGCTAGTTTGAATCAAGTTATTTATTGCATGTCAATATACATAGCATTTCACCAGTCCTAGATGTCATATTTTGCTGTTACAGTGCAATGTCTGAAGTTGAAAGACTTGAAAAGGAGAGGAATTTATTAAATGAAAATGTCATGAATGTAAATATACTAACAGAAAAGAAAGAACTGAGGAAAGAAAAAACAAAACTAAAACAAAACCAGAACCAAACAAAATAAATATGAAGTAGAAAGAAATCTATTACGAGACAAAAATGGACTTCCAGATAAAATGAATTCTGGTTATTTAATATAAAACTGAAAGTGGCAATATGTGTTTAAATTTCTCAATAGCTGTTTCAATCAATGACCAAATGAATTCGCAGTTATTTTTCTTGATATGTATTTTAAAATTCCCCTTTACATGTCGTTACTTAATGGTAGGGTTAAAATGATGTTAAACATCATTGTTTAACAGGGAGGTTTGATTTAAATAATTATGCTGTTTGTATACAGTATTTCTTATTTGAGAGTCATAGAAGTTTTGTGGTACACAAAAATATGCAGTGTCCGCATAAAACTAGCACCATGGTTTTGGTTTTGGTTTTGGGGTTTTTTTTTGAGTTATCTTTACCACAAATTTAAGTTCTGATAGAAGTAACAAAATCAGAAAGAAAAAAATCCTTTTTTAGAATAGTGTTTTCAGATGTGTTAGATGGAATAATTCCTGAAAAGTCAGTAGTTTATATCCAGGGCACTCTAAATATGTTTTGCCCTTCCTGTGACACTCTTGTATAAAAAAGTGAAAGTAGCACATGCAGTTTCCCAATGCCAGTTGCAAGATGCTTATTGCCTGTATAAATATGGACAAAACCAGTCAGCACTTCATCTCCTAGAAAAGGTAGTATAAATATAGCACGTGTATATATATATTAATGAAGAGCTGGCTTATGTGGCCATTTTTACAGGACAGAGTGACCTGCAGACACCCTGGTGTCCTCTGCCTTTCCTTTCTGCCCACGTGACCTATAAGCTGATGGGGGTCAGAGAAGCCGCACACAGTGAAGAAGCTGCAAGGATCCACTTGAGCCCTGAGCACAGAAGCCTTTGCAGCTACTACTTGAAGACTAACATTCCCAGGAGCCCCTGGAGGAATCTGCCAAAAATGGCTGTCAGTAAAGCTGTGTCCAATCTTAGAGACGTCCTGAAATATTTTGATCAGATCTCAACTAAGATACCAGAGAAAGAAGCTTCCTTTGTTTAACAGTGGCCGGATTTTACATCATCTACAACAGGAAACTCCATCCTTTATTTCAATGGACATGTAAACAGAGCAGCAGTTGCTGTTATCAGCTGATGGGGCTAACTTTTCAAAAGTATTGTAGTCCAAAATCTTCCAAACAAATCTTCAATCACACAACAATAAGGAATATAATACAGCTAGAATAATAATAATAAAAAAAAAAGTTTAATAAAATTGGTGGTTTCTGCCCTGTTTTACAATTATTTTGACATACATTTGAAGAAACAGTCATGTGGAAATTTCAAATACTTCAAGTAGGTCTTCTTAATTATTTTAAAAGGAAAGGCCTTGCTAATTCCCTAATAGACACAGAAAAGCTACCTTACTGTATAAAAACAGAGGAATTCTTCAATTAGTGCTAAGGAGAATTGGATTAATGAGACTAATGGTCCATGGACACATGATAATTTCTTACTGTCAGAAGCCAGACTGGTTTCAGATGTAGCATTCCTGTGCGGGGTGATTCTGGCCCAAAACCCAGCCAACCTCTCACACCAACAAGAGCCTTCAGCTCAAATCCTCTCTGTCAAGGCACGCAGGTGCTCTTGAGAAAGCTGGGAATTGAAAATATTCTCTGTCTTGGCCTTAATGAGCTCTGGAAGGTAAATGGATTATGGGCAGTTAGTCAGTCATACTTCGGATCTGACAGTGAAGATAGATACAGCAACTTCTCCCTACTCCCATCCATTCCTCAGCAGCTTTCATGTGTCCTTACCCACAGTTCAGGTGCAGGAATGAATCACCACTGGTGGCCCGAGGCTGTTCTCTGAAACTTTGCTGGGAGTGAATTTGCTCTGGTATCTCAGAATTTGTTCCTGTCATAGAGGCTGATTTAGGATTTAAATAAAGCCTGTAAATTGACAGCAGCCCCTTTGCTCCTTGGCTTCTCTTTTCAACACCAAACTCACAGGCTGTACATAGTCTGGCACAGTGCTAAAATTTTTCTAGCTGTTACACCTTTCTATTGCATTTTCATTTTCTAATAATATCCTTTCATATATAAAAATAAAGCAACATTTGTATTTTAAAATATCAGTTATAACTGTTATCATGTGTCAACAGGAATACAATAGCTGTTGCAGTTCACAAATTATCAATCATTACTCTTTAAAAATTGAGTCTGAACAAAATTAATCTTAATAGTCTACATTTTCACTTTCTTTCTGTTTTGTTTTTCTTTTTTTTTTATCATTGCTCAGAGATGGCAGGCCTTATTTTATCAATGCATAATTTGCAAATTACCTACAAACTGACAACTAAGTTTATTCCTGTAAACCTGCTGGGTTTATGATTTAAATGCATTTTATGACCCTACCTGTATAGTCCCCTTTGGATAATGAGCTGCTTGCTTGTCTGTCTTACTGAAGACAGGACATATTCAGTGTGTTGTTGCACAGCATTAATGATCTTCCTGTCCATTCTAGACAGAATGGAGAGTACTGCTGTTCTTTTCCTGGGTGGCAATTTATGGTCCGTATGACAGCAAAATAGCAGTGGAAAAAAACAGAACCAAAAAATTATTAGAAGCCCATGAGGATTAACTAGGAGAATGCAATTTTATTTAGTTTTTTAAATCACCTATTTTATTGGATCTCCCAGGAGTTGTAATACTACTCAGCTCTGGGGCTAATGAAGTCCCCTTGTGAATCATGCTGTTTCAACTATGTGTGGCATATCTTAATGAGCATATATTTCTTCTAAAAATACATTTTGAAGCCCCCAGGACTTGCCATTTGTTTGCAAGCCTTACTAGACTTTCAACCATGCATTACTGATTTTAGGACAAAAGCTTTACTTCTAATCCTTGTGGAAGGAGGTCTAACTTTGTCTGCAATTCCTGCTTCAAGTGGAAGGTTAGAAAGGCCATTTGTCGTCTCCAGAACACAACAAAAACAAGGACCTTTCTCATTGTGAAAGGGAAACAGAAGACTGAGCTAGCCTTGACTTTAGAGATAGTCTAATTTGGGAACTCCTGGTGAGATGAGATTTTAACCAGAATTCTCAAATAATTTTTTAAAAATTACTTTGTTTTTTCAAACTCCAGTCCCTTTGTTTAATATCCTGACAGTGAGGACACAGGGGTTAGAGTGTCAGCTCTGAGCCCAAAAAAAAGTATATTGGAAGAGAACGCTGCCAGATTTGCTGTGTGTATTGGCTGTACCCCAACCCTATTTGTACACAGGACTCAAATGGACAGCTAGGCATGTGTTTATCCTAACACAACATTCTCACTTTGGGTTTTCAAGTCATAAAGAACAATCTTGAACTGGGAACTCCATCCCTAGTCATCCACAGAATCTGTAGAGACAGCAAAATTGTTGCTACCTACACTTCTTTCCAGATTGACCTTTAGTGTGATTTTCACTGGTCCAGAACCACCATGTTCTGGCCACCACTCATTCCTGGCAGCAGGGGCCATTCCCAGAACAGGGTAGTGTGATTGCTCAGGAGGTTCCTCAGTGAAGGAAGCTCCCAGTGGTTGCTACCATTGAAAGATGTGTATGCCACAGCCGAACATGTTATATTTCCCTTTTCCAGCCTGATTTGTCCTTGTTCCTCAGCCAAGTCACTGTAAGGCAAGAATGTAAATGCAGAAGACATTGTCTCTTGACATGACTCATCTTCCTTTAGTCCTAATCTAACCACCTTTTCGCACTGCCTGGTGCATCTTCTTCATGTCCTGGAAGATGAAAAATTTCCTTTTCTTAACACTGCAAGTAGATTAGTACTTCAGGACTTGGCTTGACTGAAATAATGTTGAAACAATGTCTAACAATTTTTGTAGGTGTTTTTAATATCACTGCATTTCTGCACAGGTTTTTGTTATAAAGAAAATGTATCTATAACTCTCCTCTCCCTGAGACATCTGCTTTTATTCCAGCACCTTGTGATCAGACAGACAAGGCTTGCAGTCAGCAGTTTCTTGATACCAACCTGTGCAGAATTACTGTATTTAGCTATGTAGGGCATGGTAAGTCAGGTTAATACACCTTGCTTTGTTTCAAAACATCTAAATAGTTTTTCTTTGCATGTGAAAACCACACGTCAGCACTGTCTTATGATTTTTAATGCAACTTGGAGCCTGCCAGATGCTTAAAGATCATGGTTTAGTTTCATCTGCTGAGGTATGAGGGAAATTGGTTGTGTCTCAAAAACTGCATTGATAATTATGTTAAAGTATGCTCTTGCTGAATAGTTACAAAAAGGTTCTTTTTGTCAAACTGGTTTAATGCAACCCTCTGCTGTAAATTTTGCAGAGGTGACACTTTTCAGGGTGACATTTCTGTGGTTCCTTTGCCTGCCTGTGTTCCTTTAGCTCTTAGGTTTTCACATAGACTAGCTTTTAATCAATTAGCACACCTATTCCATATATAAATTAGACTCATAGAGCAAGTCTTTAGAGCATCCAAGCTTTTTCTCTACATATGCAGCGCTGGGAGTGCCTGAGATATTAACAGCAATGATCCAAAACCATTGATGAGTCTGGGAAGAACAGACCTGCTACCTCTCTATGCCTTTACACACCAGCTCTTACAAACGTTTGCTTAGTGAGGTGTTAAAAATTTTAAGATCTTCTCCCTGAAGACTCAGTGTCAAATACATAAAGCCTTGCAGACCACAGTGGACTTGCATGTCTCTGCTAAGGGACAAATGCAACTCTCTAATATTGCTAATGGAAGTGACTAGCTAACCTATGTCTCCTGCATAGATAAATGCAATAGTAAATGTGCACCCTGAAAACCACTTAGGTTCTTTTTTTCAGTGAGGAGAATGGAAACTTTCATTTTACCCATGCAATTAAAATAAAACATTGTGAAAGTAACTGAGTTCTAGCAAAGAAAATCCATCAGAAAGGAGTGATTCTTTACAAACTTTTGAAAGATTATACTAATTACTTTGTTTCTTGATTCATTAATTTCCTTTTTATTTTATAATCTAATATAATGTGGTTTTAATTATCAGTACCTTATTCCTAAAGCAAGGATGATATAAAAGTCTTAAATAATTCTTAAATTCTTTATTATTTTTTATCAGTTTCAGTGAAAATAAAGAAGGCTTTTGTCTAAAAGCCTGATTTTCAGGCTTAGTCAATTGGTTTAATAGCAGTTCAAATTCCTCTCAGGGATGTGCTAAAAGTTATTCTAAATTTGTGTTTAATTTAGAAAAAGCAGAAGATCATCTTAGATCAGTGAAGTAATTCAGACAGTATACTTTTCACAGAAGATGTGATAGGGCTGCAGGGTTGTTTATATGCATGTTGAATTGAAGAAGGTAAAAAAAGAAACATAAATATTAGGATTCTAATCTGAGTACCTGTTATTACAAGAAATTAATCCATCTGAAATTATTACCCAAAATATGTTTTTACTAATACAATGTGATGACATCTACTTTTAGTTCATATCCTTGTTAAAACCTCAAAAAGCCTCATTTACAAATTGCAGTCATGCAAATGCAACATTTAGCTAGGCCAGAGTGCGTTCCTGTGGCATTGTACATGGTAGAAAATATAATGGATGATTTTACTACAGTTGGTGAAGCATACCATATGAAAAAAGTTTTTCATAACAAATTGCTTAAATTCATCCAGTGTTACGTAGTCAGACAAGAAAGCCAACACTGCTAAGCAATATGAGCTAGGTCCCCAGGGTTGTGGCATTGACGAGTATCTGGAACATTGTGTTGAGTACTATTCAACCATCTACACTAGGAGAGAAAACAATATTTTGCTCCTTGAAGAATTTCCCACCAGCAGGGTTAGGAGGTTGCATGCCACTGCCAGGCAAAACAGGACCTGAGGAAATATGAGTTTAAAATGAAGTCCATCTGTATGAAAACTACAAACCAGCCAGCCTACCCAGTGTGTTAACACAATGTCTAGCTGAATCCATGGTTTTGCCAGGAAAATACCTGTTAATATTGAGTGAATAGCTGCTAATATCATGTAAGTATGTGCTCATACTCTCTTGTAATATGTGAATCTTGGCAGAAAAAGATAAAAATTAGGGCTGCTGTTTCAACATTATTTTCTGAGTTTGAGGGTGGTAAAATACTTGATAGGCCATCTTCCAGGGCTTCTCCCTGGCCACAGGTTTTACTAAAACCTAGACTCTCCAACCCAACAGGAGCTCTGTTATGCATCTTGTAGTGATGATTCCTGCTTCACAAGAAGAGGACAGATTTTCTGGAAAGGAAAAAGGCTGTATTTTAGTAATAAATCTGTGTGATTCAGCTCCCTGCTATCGCAGTCATCCTGCCCTACTTGTCCCTGCCAGTGTAATCTGCAGTCAGCAGGAGGAGAAGGCTCTTTAACTGGCAGCTTTCCAAACTTTGTTCTCTGATAGGTCAGCTCCACCCAAGCAACACTCCACATAGTGACAACTATGTCACTGCTTGACTTCCCTCCAACCAAGACCAATAGTTATGATGCACTTTTGCTGCAGCTATGGCTGCCAAGGAAAACAGCGCCTAGCAAACCCCTGCCATTATTCTTGCAGGAAACAAATTACATGATAAGGCTGCAAAAGCAGTGCTCTAAATGCTCTAACCAGAACAGCTATAATAAGAAGGAATTATATTTGTCAGACATTTCATTGGTAAAAAAACGTGCCCAGACTCCTTCTTGCATGTTTCTCACTCACCAAAGCATTTCTAGTTACATACTAGAATGTGGTGCAGCAGCTTTCACACATCTCATCTTCTTTACAAAGGCACTTTAAGCACTGTAACATTCCTAATCACCGCTCAGAGGTGGTTACAAAGATCCGGAAAGGCTCACTCTGTGTCCGTCCTTCACCTGTTTGTCTGTGCTTGCCAAACAGTGTTTGCTGAAATTTCAAGCACAGATTATTGTAAAGTTACAAGTCACTGGAGCTAACCTCAAGATCCCATCTTTCCTTAAAGGTTTAGGTAGACTTCCAGGTTACAGATGGGACATTTCCTATAAAGCTGGTTTGCTAGAAGTCCTACTTTGACAACATCTGCAAAAGAGTTATTCTAACATAGACATGTTATTTTGCAGTGGAAAATATGGGTAATTTATTTCAGACCGAGGACGACTACGGACATGATACTGTCCTGGGTTCAGCTGTAGCAGTCATTTTTCTCCTTCTTAGTAGCTGGTGCAGTGCTGTGTTTTTGACTTTCAGCCTGCTAACAATGCTGATAACACCAATGTTTTTAGTTGTTGCTAAGTGATGTTTACTCTGACCAAGGACTTTTGGTCTCATGCTCTGCCAGTGAAGAGGGGCACAAGAAGCTGGGAGGAAACAGAGACAGGACACCTGACCCAAACTAGTCAAAGGGGTATTCCATACCACAGCACGTCATGCCCAGTATATAAACTGGGGAGAGTTACCTGGAAGGCCCAGATCGCTGCTTGGGTCAGGCTGGGTGTCAATCGACAGGTGGTGCACAATTGTATTCTCTCCCCTTGTTATTTCCCTTATCATTGTTATTATTGGTGGTAGCAGTAGTGGTTTTGTATTATACCTTAGTTACTGAATTGTTCTTATCTCAACCAATGGGATTTACATTCTTTCAATTCTCCGGGAGCAGGGGGAGAAAGAAGTGGGGGATTGAGCGAGCAACTCCGTGGTTCTGAGTTACCAGTTGGACTTAAACCACAACAGTTCTCTTTGGCATTTCTGGCCATCTACACCTCTTGAGAAAACACTTTTCTGTCACTGACTCCAGGGACTGACTGGATGGAGATCTTCTGGTCCTCCTTGCAACCTACCGTATTCCCTGCACACCAAATAGGACCACAGAACAATGCACAAATAGGAATTACAAGAAAATATCCTGTGCCAGACCTACATTACATGATACTGATGGAGAATCATCTTCGACTGCAGTAGAAGTGGTTCTAGAGACAGCATAAGCAAGCCCACAAGCATGAGGAGCTGGCACATCTCCACCAGAAATGTCTTTAGGAGCAGTATGAAACTGTGAAAAGGGATATAGACCTGTACTGGAGTCCAGGGGGCAAAGGTTGCAGAGATGAAAGCAGGACTGACAGCTATGGGAAGCAGGCTTGTGCCCTTTTCAGAAGACACTGTGGTTACTCTAATCAAACCAGAAGCATAGGAAAAGGCTTTCCTTTCTTCTCTTTGATTTCAGATGCCCACAACCACAAGCTGATGGGTCTGGCCTCCTGGCCTCTGAAGAGGTCCACTCAGTCCCACCATGGCCTCCAGCTCCACATCAGCTAGGAAGTGCAGCAAGGAGGGGTATGGAGGAAATGGGAAAAGAATGCGCTCATGGGTTTTGCTCCATAAAGTAAACATAGTGTGTATTCACAGTTTACATAGTACATAGTGTGTAATCACAGTTTAGAAATCTGTGAATACGCAGGTGTTTCTATGGTCCAAAATTATCCATTCAAATAAAGTAGAACAGTTTCAAGGGGTGGGTTATGAAAGAGTTGATTATACTGAAGTTTTTACTTCAGTATGTTCCTGTTACATTGCAATGGTAGGTAATGTATGAGGGGATCAAGTGCACCTTCAGTAAATTTGCAGACAACACCACGTTGGGCAGGAGTGTGGATCTGCTTGAGGGTAGGAAAGCTCTGCAAAGGGATCTGGACAGGCTGGATTGATGGGCTATGGCCAGTGGTATGAGGTTCAACAAGGCAAAGTGCCGGGTCCTGCACTTGGGTCACAACAAATCCATGCAGTACTATAGGCTTGGAGAAGAGTGGCTGGAAAGCTGCTTGGTGGAAAAGGACCAGGGGGTGCTGATTGATGGCCGACTGAACATAAGCCAGCTTGTGCCCAGGCAGCCAAGAAGGCCAACAGCATCCTGGCCTCTATCAGAACTAGTGTGGCCAGCAAGGCCAGGACAGTGATTGTCCCCTTGTACTCAGCACTGGTGAGGTCACACCTCGAATACTGTGTTCGGTTTTGGACCCTCACTACAAGAAAGACATTGAGGTGCTGGAGCGAGTCTAGAGAAGGGTAACAAAGCTGGTGAAGGGTGTGAAGCACAAGTCTTATGAGGAAAGGCTGAGACAACTGGGGTCGTTTAGTCTGGAGAAGAGAAGGCTCAGGGGGGACATTATTGCTTTCTACAGCTACCTGAAAGGAGGTTGTAGTGAGGTGGGGGTCAGTCCCTTCTCCCAAGTAACAAGTGATAGGACAAGAGCCTTAAGCTGTACCAGGGAAGGTTTAGATTGGATATTAGTAAAACTTTCTTCACAGAGAGTGTGATCAGGTGCTGGAACAGGCTGCCCAGAAAAGTGGTGGAATCACGATCCCTGGAAGTGTTCAAAAATCATACAGGTGAGACCCTTAGTGACTTTGGTTTAGTGGTGGACCTGGCAGTCCTGGGATAACGATTGGACTTGGTGATCTTAAAGGTTTTTTTCAGCCTAGTTGATTCTATGATTCTATTTTTACTGTCGAGGACATTCTGCAAAATGTATTGCTTCTCTATTCCTCTTCTGTCACACTCTTTTTCACATATTCTTTCACCATGGAACCTATCCATAGCACAGTCTATGTCCACCCCATCTTTCTTCAGCCTTTAGGTCTCTAGGCAACTGCTCCAAATCCTTTCCTACCTGTATTTTCTTTCCAGTAATTACACTATACCCCATACCTGCATAAACAACTGGGATTTTTTTGCTGTTTGGTTTTGGGTTTTTTTTTTTCCATTACCTCTCTTTGTCTATAAGGTTTTCAAGAAAGCTGCTGTTTCCCCCTGCTTGGCAAAGTGTTTTGGCCATTTTCTGAGCTAAATCAGTAATTTGTAATAGTGTACCAAGGAGGACATCCACAACTCATTTTCCATTTGTCTGCCTGTCAGTATTACATGTTTTATCTAGCTGGTAAGTTTCCCATTGACTCATCAGTGTGTGCAGCTCATATCATGCTAAACTAGATCCCTGCCAAGCTTTTCCCACCCTGATGCTATCTCATGGTGTTTTAGATTAATTGGAATTTTGGACTAAGTGAAAGCCTTAGGCATTGAACTAACAAAATGAGATTAACATAGGTTAAGTCTGTTATTGAGAACTACTAAACTAAAACCTCAGGTGTGTAGATTGCTCTTTTTTTTCAGCATATGTATGTGCTGACTATTTAAAAATAATTAACTTTACCTGCTACCATATCTGACAAACCTTTGGAAACTTCATCATTACCTGATCCCTTTTTCTGTTGGATATATCACTTCTACATGCTGCTTCCTGATATTTCTCTCTATATATTATGTTTGTTCCACTAATTTTGTATTCTCCTTTACGTTTCATTCAATCTCCAAGCTGTTTCAAAGCATTCCTGTCGAAGTAAGCCTTGCATCCAAAGCAGACAGATTAAACATGTCACCTGGTACATTTCCAAAAACTTACAACACCCAGACTAGGAATGAAACCTCTGTTCAGAAGTCAAATACTGCTTGATCTATACAACGTCTTCAGCATTCTGTGGTGGGCATAGCTCCATGTGTCATGTTTATCTATAACTGATACAAATATTTAATTGTTCACTGTTCCAGACTGTCAAAAAAATAAAAAATCTGTTGCACAATGATCATAGAAGTTGCACTGTAACAGCCTAAAATCCCTACATTTTCAGTTAAAAAAACCTCACATGTACTTTCCCTGTGCATATAGCCTACCTCATGATCTGGATTGTTATGATTTCACTCCTTTATATGTCTGTCAAACTATTATATACTGAGGTATCCAATATGACAGTGTCCACACATCTGTGTACTCAGGGCATAAACATCATTCTTTATCTGGGTCTATGTCTATTAGTGAAAACAGCAGAGGTGAATTAGCACTACTTGAAAATACCACTTTAATATTAATGCCTGTTCCTCAGCCTCACTGAAAAGTTTTGTGATGAAGTCTGAACTCCAAAACTCTGTAAACAAGTCCCAAGGCAAATTATAGAGAAGTAAGATTTTGCTTTCATCATTTCCATTTGCAAGTATATTTTACATTGTGGTTGCTGATGATATGTATCAATGTTCTACAAGAAAATTTTGTGGGCATTCCATACTTCTGAGGAAATTAAAAAGATGGAGAAAACTAGGACAGGCACGATATAAAAACTCAGGCCCTACTTAATATACCTTGTAAGCACACGCTTAATTCTCAGATCTGCCTATGCTGAAATGTGTTTGAAGCTGTTTTTCTTTGTGTTAAACAATGTCATCACCCGCAGTCTAAAACTTTCTGATTAAATGTCTAAAATACACATCTTTTACTAGCTATAGTAGTAAGATAGTACTATAGTAATATAGTAACTACATACGTTCCTCCATCTTAGACAAATTTGTACTACATCTATTGGCTAAAATAATTCTAACAAAGCTTTTTGAACGGAATGTAACACTTTGGCAAAACTCCTTTTGTACTGTTTTGGCTTTTCATCAAACAAAATTTAAACATTTGCAAAGAAAATTACAGCGAACCAGGAACTATTACTTTCCACCCTTTTTTCTGAGGAAAAATATTTCCCAGCCTTATTATAAATTTAAAGAATTTGTATATTCTTACAGAAACTCCACAATCCCAAAGTTGTTTTTCTTCCCCTAACTGAGTAATAAAAAACAAGCTTAATTAGAATTCCCTCAGGAACATTTTAGCATTTGGAAAAAGCATGCAACTTTATTTTTAAGGAGTTGTAAGGATCCTTTTTTTTTTGCCTATAGATTTTAATCTAGTCACTCCTGACTAGTTATTGCCATGCAAGTTCTAGTTAAGTCTGAAAGTTTAAGTAATTTAAATAGAAATTATTATGCTAATTTTTTTATTAAGTATTTTTCTATTAAAACCATTACAAACACCAATTTAGGAATAGGAACAATAATTAATGATGAAAATGAGGTATTATATAAAATCACATGCCAAATATTTGAGCTGATCAGTTTTTGAAGGGCAAATGTTTATAAAAACTACTTGAGAATTATTTTCTTAAATTTAGTGAATTAAAATTAATTATGAAATTACTATATGGACAAAGACTCTCGTAATAACTATAATTCATAATAATTTATTTCTCTTTTTCTTTTGGTCAGGACTCATTCCTGTTTCTTGGAATAAAATCAAATCTTCTACAAATGTACTTAAAAAGGGGAGAAAAAGTCAACAGAATAAGCAGGAGTTTTTAGGATTGTTGTGAAGGAAAGTATGGTAATTTTACGGGAAAAAATTACATGAGAAAAATACATTGTATGGAACTGGTCTAAAAGCTATCAGTTCTTAGCAGTGTCTGTTTCCAGAAAATTCACATAAAGTGTAATAAGTTTTAAGCAAAACAATATTTCTGTTGGGCTAAAAAAAGTATCATGCTTCATATTCTTATAAAATAAGATCCAAAGTTCAAATAATCAGCAACTCTCAGTATCTATTCAGAAAATGTAGTTTCTTAAGTTTTCTGAGAGATAGAAACAAACAAAATAAAAAATAGGAAAATTTTATCTGAGGACAACTGTGCATTTCATTTAGAGATTCTTTTTTAGTGGGTGAAGATAGCTGCTAATTCTTGACATGACATTTTGAAATTTCTAATGCATAAAGAAAGTTCTTATGAGTCTGTTAATCCACAAACAAAGCTTCTGGAAGGTGTTCCATTAAAGATTGCGACTAGTTGTCTCATTCCACTGTGTAATTCTATTTTTTTTTTTTTCTACATGGGGACATATATTCCCATCTGACATCCAGACAAACTTTAGGTAATAATTGTCACTTTATTTAATTTGGGATGCTTACCCATGAACAGTAGTTAAGCCATGCCACTGACTGCTAGACCTAGCAGAAAACCTCACATGCAACACCTCAAGCAATTTGCAATGTGTAGAAGTCATCATTCATGGAGCTGGAAGTGATCTAAACTACTTCCAGCCTGGTAGGAAATAGGTAGAACAACAGTCTCAACCTTTCCAGGGACTGCTGGACAATTTGAAATGACACATAAGACCAAACTAAGGTGGAATTTAGACTTTAGGTTATGGTAAATGATACAGTAAGGCACTACACGCCATCTTCAGATGCTTTTCAGATGCCTAATATATCCCAAAACCCATATTCTGGAATAGTACAGTTTTCAGCCAAGCGTATGTGCCCATATACTGACACACATTCTACAGCCTGTGCCCAAATTTTGCAACTCCACAGGCCTCATATCTCAGAACCTTTTATTTACAGACTGTTTTGTGGTGCTGATCATAACAAATGAGTATCTCTATTAGATTGGGGAGCAGCAGTAACTATTAGCATTTCTGTATTCTCTTTAGGATCCTCACTTTCAAAATCCCCAGATTTTGAAAGATCCACAATCCCAGATGCATTTCTTTAATTTTTATTTCTTTTCCTGTGTTGGGTTTTAATTTTTCTACCCTTCCTCACGTCTAAGACAAGAGGTCTTTGTCTCTGGATGTATCTAAACCACACTTCTCACAAAGTTCGTTTCCTTGATTTTGAAGCATTCAGAGTGTACGTTTGAATCTCTTCTCCATACTAAGAATCTCTTCTTCATTTTCTCAATGTGCCTTTCTAAGATTATGTGTGTTTGTAGGTGGTGTTGCAAGTCCTTTAGTTGTGGCTGAGTTGAGCAACTGCAGCACTGGTATCCCTTAGATAAAAGACTGAGCTTGCAACGTTCCTGTGGCTGGTTATGTTTCTAATTCTTGCTATTCCCAGCTTTAAGGAAGATAACATATTCTTTTTAGTAGCTTGAATTCCTGTAGATGTAGGGATATAAGCTAATTATTCCTAGGTTGTAGCTGAAGGTCTTGTCAGACTGAATTTTAGTATTCAATTCTTAGCATGATTTTTTCTGTACAGTAAGTCAGTCAAAACTGTTCAATTGTCTCTACTTCTGGTTGTTCTTAGCTGTGTTCATCACAGTCAACCACTTACTGGTGGAGCAATGGTTGCATTTGCACTTCAGAGAGGAGGCATAGTGGGGAGTCCTGTAAAGTCAGTCTCAAAAGTAACTACTGCAGTTGCCCGTTGTGTAGAGATTTAGACCTGACGAGGAAGGACAGTTCAATGCTGGTATAAAAATATGTATGTCCTGAAATGTAAATAATAGCATGCTTTCTCCAGAGGCCCAGTTTAAGGGTCTTGAAAGCATTTGTTTACCATGGGAGATAGTAGACCACTTGATCTACGCCAGCAAGCACATGTACTGTGATGAAAACATTTGACAAAGATATAGAAGCTAGGGGAGATTTACCACAAAACACAATGTGCATGTGGGAAAGACTTATTGTGGTGATCTTGTAAACTATATTTTGAAGTATATATATTTAATTTATGTATTCTGGATCTGTACATGGCAGTCAGACCTTCTGTTGTTCATCTGTTGTTGTATTGCTAATGAGCTTCTGGTGTCATTGGGAAGTCACTGATACTACTTACCATTTGCTTTGATTAACCCCTATTCTGATTTCTATTTGTGTGTCAGACTACCCTTTCACATTCATTTTAATTCTTCTGGATTTCATAGCTTGAAACTTTAGCAAGAATATGTGGAGTAAAAATATGAAGTTAAATGTTGCACATAGTTTTCACCTGTGCATTAATGAGTGAAACATTTCAGTTTAACAAAGTTTTTGGCCAGTTATGAATATGCAATCAACAATGGCACTTTTTATTTTAGTTTAATTTATTTTTGGTACACTTTCGGTACCCTTATTTCTGGACCTTAAGCTGGTGTGGGGAGGGAAGGTTTGTGTCCAGTTAAAATATTACTGACCTCCAGCTAAAAACAAACTGAGAATAAGGAAGAGATGAAAACCACTATAATGTTCCAAACTACTGCAATTCTATCTATTATTGCATAGGCAGTTCCTTTTTCTGTGTCATGTCTGAAAGAAGAAGATTTCCTCAAAGTGTCTATGATCTTCTTGTCCTTATGTTCAGCTATCAGAATTCTACTCTTTGTAGAGATGCTCCTGAAACCAATTATATACCTGTGTATAAGTTTTATCTTTATCTTGTGTTAAACTGAACTGCATTGAGTCCTTTTCTTTTTGAATTTTCATTGCAACCCTCAACTCTCTTCCTCTTTTTTTTTTTTTAAGATCATATTTAATGATATTTCTCAAGTGAAGAGTTCTATTCATAGAGTTAAAGCACATCCCATCCTAGAGGAACCATATTCTTGCAGTTAAAAAGTAATCCAGGAACAAAGCCAGTTTAGTCCTCTCTGTTCAGAATAAGTGTGATGTGGACAAACGTTCACTTGGAACAAATGGTGTAAGAAAAGCAAATTTATTACAACCTTCATATTGTAATAACTTTTTTGGTTGTAATTTGAAACAGAGATCCAAAGGTGAAAAGTCTGCTACAATTACCTAATCTATTCAGCTCTTTCACTTCAGATCTCTCTTTGAACTCTTGCTTAGGGACATAAATCTCAAAGTACTCATAGAATTGCATTTCTAACACTGACCAAGTTATTTATTTAAATTTTTTATTTCATCAGGGAGTTTCACATGTCTGTATTTATGCCATCGTACAAAACCCAAATTTTCTTGTTATGGTCTAAATTATCCTGCCTCTTTCATGTTTACATTAATCTTCCTTCTCATGAAGTTATATTTTAGTTTACTATTTCATTTCCTAGAAACCAGTTGCTCCCTTTACTGATGACTTAACAAAGATTCTTACCTGCAGTTTATCTTTTTCTTCATTGTTACCATATCTATTTTGTCTCATCTTCAAACATTTGGGATATTAACCCCCACAAAACCTTTAAGTGTTTAATTCATTGTATAGTCATTTTTTCTAATATATATTAAAACCCCCTAAAATTGAATTAAGTTTAAAATCTGACCCGACATGTACCTTAATGACTGTCATATATAATTAAAAAGGTTTATTCTTGGTTTTCCAGGTAAGTTGTCTAGTGTTTATTGTTTTGTCTAGTGGAAATTACTAGTTTATACTAAAATGCTGTGATTTTTTTGGAGCCAGATATAGAGTAATAACACATGTAAAATTAAAATATAAATTTTGCAGACAGTCATAATTTAGGTCTGTGTCATTGTGTAAGTTACTGACTGTATTGGCAGGTGTCACTACATTGTGTCACTCCTGAACCTTGCCAGATAGTCAAATTAATGTTTGAAGCTAAACAATTCATTAGGAGATTAAGCTGTAAAAAAAGAAATTTGATTATAGGTCATATTCAAGTATTATTTTTACAATTGTCATATTTTCATACTTTAACAATAAATTTATTAATGATAAGTTTGTCTTTAACAATTTGCATAATGCCTGCAATACACATTTCCACTTAAATGGCATACAGAATTCAGTTTTTTTGTTTAAAAAAAGTATAGGAATGTTGTAAATTTTCTGTAAATAAACCAGGGAGATATGTACTAGTCAAAGGATGCAAAACACAATCAGTTCTTTGCTTCAGGTAGAGAGAAACCATCTCCTTGCCTCCAGTAGTAAACCCACCATTTACTTTGTGGTTCAGTGACTTTCTTTGTAGACTTGCAAGGAAAAGGGCCTTACTTGCTGAGACAAAAGTAGACTGGTACTCCTTTGCAGTGCTTGGAAGGGGAAGCCAGGTCCCTACCTCATGACTGGAGGAATCAACCTATAAAATTCAGGCATCCCAGAACACTGCCTGCAAGCTAGTTTATGTTTCTTTTGTCAGATACAAATGATGGGAAGTGACTGCTGTAGAGATAGTCTAACCATGATTCTATCTCCTTCTTGAATTTCAGCTTCTTGTTGATGTAAAATTTATCCATATTTCTTTTTAGAATGTTCATTAAATAAACTCAATTACCTATTGATGGTTTATTCAGTTCCAGATTTGCTGTGTGCACTGCCCACTGGGGTACAGATACTTATAGGCATCATTGCACAAGTATGGGTAGAACATTTTGATGACTGCTTGGACCTTGAAGAATCACAGATGCTCTCCTACCATGTGGAACTCTAGGTAATGAATCAGACAGAAGACAGTTTAGCTCTTTTCAAAGAGTGTTTCAATTACTATGGCTCCTGGAAACACAATGCATAGATGACTGAATCACTCTTCATGTAACTGTCGCTGGTATGGCATGACTGGATATGAGCCCCAGCTAGCAAGCCCACAAGACCCAGGCTGACTTTCCCCAGCCATGCAATTTCCAGTGGCTTAGAAATTCCATTGATAGAAGATAATGAAGTTCCCAGTACTTTAGGCACTGAGAATATATCCCACCATCCTCTTGAATCATCCACTGCATTTACACCTAACAGGGATTTTGACAGTCTGAAATACACCACTTCGTATCAAATTCGTACATCATACCAAAATGGTATGCATGCAAACAGTGTTTAGTCCAGGTGTGGGGCTAAGTGCCAATCTTGAGTGAGACTGATTTTTTATGACAATATTTCATGTGCTGCAACATTAAAATTTGTCAAGAATTCTCAGTAGCAGACAGGCAGACATTCTGTACTAATGTATTACAGCTGGCACAGGAGGGACATATGTTCTGTGATCTTCCAGGAGATTTCACTTTCATCTCTTCTACATCTAAAAGCTGTCATTTTAGATTGAGAGCATGTGGTTACACAGAAAAACAACCTTTAGAAAGTTTTTTTTTCTTTTAGTTTATTTGAGGCATGCAGAACTCAATCTATATTTTTTATTTGTGTATAAAAATCCAGAGTAAAATTTTTTAAAAAAACAAAACAAAACCAAACCAAACACAAACTCCTAACAATTACAGCATTCTAAGGATAAATTTTACACTAAATAATTTCTAGCAGCAGAAGGAGTGACAACATCTGTACTCAGACTAAAATAAAACTGAATAATTAAGAAGTGAATTCTGATGTGGTAAATGAGGCTTCAGCTGTTGCAGGCAAACATTATCTTATTTTCTTTATCGGCAGATGCTGATGTTACAAAACCATAACTAACAAATGAGCACAGATGGTTATTTCTGTTGAGCACAAAAGCTCAGGAGGGAATAGGTGCTTAAATAGAGAGACCTGTTACCCCTTTCAGTAAGTTTCCTGTTCTGACTTTCAAACAATATGCCTTTTACAGTTTTCCAGTCATGTGCAATCTGCACATCCAGAAAGGTAACCTAAGTTGCCATCAGTGCTGACCAGGCAGTAAATGAAGGCTGAATTTACCTGGCTGAAGCACATATTTACGTACTTCATAATAACAAGTGGATTTGCCTTGGGCTTGAGTTACAATGACTCTCACTATCATCCTGGGCACTGCTTGCTCCCTCTTCACTAAGAATCTCAGACAGACAAGTACAGTAGATATTTGCAGTATTTATTTATTTTTACACCTTAATCTTATTTCTTATGTACATACTGCAATGCTGACTCGCTGAAGTAAGGAAACGTTTTAAATCAAATTTCAAATTCCCCAGCTTGAGATAAATTGAAAAAATACTTTGTGATTCTGTGATTGAATTTTCTAAACATAAAGTAAGGGGCACAATAGCAGTGTGTAAAATATGGTGAGTGGGTAAAGTTATCTCCCTGGTATTCCAGGAAAAACAATAATAAGAAGAGAAAATGCTGCCCAAATTCAATATGGATTAACTCCATCTACATTTAATTATACCACTGAACAGGTTCCCTCTGATCCTCTCCTTTAATGAGGAAATAAAAAGAGTTGGGGCTAAAGAAGAAAGTTCAAAGAAGTTCTGAGATTCTCAGAAACCATTTGTGACAATTTGGCGAATGAAGTTGCTCTGCCACTGTCCATAATATTTGAGAGGTCATGGCAGTCAGGTGTAGTTCCAGATGATTGGAAGAATGGAAATGTAACCCCCGTTTTCAAGAAAGGGAAGGTGGAAGACCCAGGAAACTATAGACCAGTCAGTCTCACCTCTGTGCTTGGCAAAATCTTGGACCAGATTCTCCTGGAAAGAATGCTGACGCACATGAAAAACAATGAGGTGGTTGGTGACAGCCAGCATGGTTTCACTAAGGGGAAATCCTGCCTGTTTCACTAGGGGAAAACCCTGCTTGGCCAATTTGGTGACCTTCTGTGATGGGGCTACAGGACTGATGGACAGCAGCAGAGCAGTTGATGTCATCTACCTGGACTTATGCAAGGCATTCGAAACAGTCCCACATGACCTCCTTATCTCTAAATTGG
>NW_009934268.1:2484-20938 GCF_000696875.1 Nestor notabilis | reverse complement strand
GTTGAACAACACAGGTCCCAACACTGATCTGAATGGATGGCATAATAACTAGGTATATAAGCATAAATTTCTGCTGCCCATGTATTTAGATGGTAGAGTCTTGCCTATACACCTAGTATCTATCATCAAATAAAGTAATATATGGACAAAAAAAAATGCTGCCAAGTCTTAACAGGTTCACATATAAAATTAATTTATTATAATTAATCCTAAATTTACATTTAGAGTGTAAAGTTATTAAAAAATTGCAGAATTTGTGGCACTTGTAGACACCTTAACTCCATTTTACTGATCTGAAAATAACTGGAGAGGATGTATACCTTTCCTTGCAGCGATATTTTATTTGGGAAGTTTGCACTTTTCTGTGTAGTTAGTTGAGCAGAACATCTGCAATCCATTTTTGCTATGAATTCTTTTTCTCTGCTGTAAATCTTTTCACAGAATGGAGGATTAAAATTACTGTTAAAAATATAGTACAGAAATGAAATTACGGTCTTTTTCCTACTGTTGTACCACCTAAGACCCATAAGTACAGGTCACTCCTTTTACTGCTGTTTCTCAGCATGCAAGTAAATATCAAGGAGAAAATTTCTAACTCATGAGATTCATCTTGCTGTGTACCAATGGCTAATTAACATGTAATCTTAGCCCCAGAGAAGTCAAGGCACAGTTCTTGTGCTAGTAAAAACAGAACCCCACTTAACTCACATCAGCTTCAGTTAGGGCTACCATGTCATTAAAATCCAGATTAATTTAATTTAAATATTTAGATCTTGTTGGAATGTTTATCCAACTCTACACAGTAACATACCATCAAATAATACATGAGACAAAGCTTTCCAAGACAAAGCTTTCCAAGACAAACATAGAAATATTACAGAAAGGTTGTACATGCAAGATACCAATTTTGTTGGTTTTGTTATTCTTTCACTCTCAGGTGTGTGGTTTTTGTTTTCTACCAGGTAGGAAGTTTTCTTGGAGCTTTCTAAGCATGCCAGTTGCTTCCAGTGAGAAGGGAAAAAAAGGGTTATAATGAATCCATAATGTGAAGAAGTGTTAGAGGAAAAAAATACTAAATCACATTGGCATATCCAGATTGCCAGTTCTCACTGGGAGAGGTAAATGACACATTCATAAAATTCTGGGTTGTCATAAGCTTTAATACTTTAAAAGATTTCTAAACAGCCTCTTTCAAAAAAACGTTAGCAATCATATATTCTGTGTAAGGAAAGATCTGATCAGATACATCACATCAAAATAATTTGAAAGTTAAGTCCCTTTTGTGGTAAATTTGAATTTCTAACCACAAGCACAAAATACTTCCAATACAGGTGGTTAGGCAGAAGGTTTTGACAGAAATTGTAGGAAAACAAGATTTTATCTCTGGTGATATCTAGACACAATTATGTTGTACTTGTCGTAAAATTGTCAATTCAGCATGAAGATGATATAAAAATCCACAGTCTAAACTAGCACCCAGCAAATGTCTTGCTTTCATGTCACTTTTTGATGTCGTGTCGATGCAGAACTTCATTCTTCACTAATTTAGTACTTAACTAAAAGGTTTCCTATATTACTTTGTCCAGGAAGGATCAAATTCATTTTTGGCTTTTCTTGTTACTGCATGGAGTAACTCCATAGACAAATTTGACATTTTGTCTTGACATTTGGAATAGCCCACAGTTCTACATCAGATCCAATGTTCATATGTGTTACGCAACAAAAACGCGTATTTCTTCAATAAGCCCATATGACTGTGAGTGGGTCACAGCTGGGCCAAATTTTCTTTGAGTAACCATGAAAATACCCAATTTCTCAGTAACATACAAGATTTCATTTATAAGTCTGTTATTCTTCTGGAACTGGAGTAAGTAGTTGAGGAAGGCAGTCACATTCTTCCCATTCTACAAGTGTCCTATGAAAAACAGGATTAAAATCATTAACCTGGTGCACAAATGTTAGAAGTCTCCATACCAGGAAGGGAAGAGGTAATAATTAAGCTTTCACAAAAGGTTTCCTGAAATGAAGAGGCCCGGTGTTACATAGAGGAAAATAACTGATGTTAAGTGGTTTGAGGGGGTTAAGAGAGACCCAAGGTTCAGGCAAAGACTTCAATCTGCCAATCAGGCAAAGAACTAAATTGAGTCATGCCTCAAATGTGACTGGGTTTTTGTTCTCCTTTAAGTATAGAAGATGTCGTACTTCCTAGCAATTTGTGCAATTTGGTGCCAGTTAAACAATTGCCTTATTATCTCTTACAAACTAAATTTTTGTGGATGCCAAATTCCTACTGAATCAGGCTCATAGTTAATTTTTTCCATTCTCCATGTCCAAATTTTAATATGTATTTATTTCTACTTCTTTGGTAAAGGTAAGTATCGGTAAACACTGTCACTGATTCCTTCCTTTTCCTATAAGGGAACAACATCTTAACACAGATTGGTGTGTGGGAAGGTATTCTATCTTACTGAATCAAAATGAAGATGCAATAAATCATGGTTTTTAAAATCAAAGAATATTAATTAAATGTGGACCTGAAATACAATTTATTTAATAAAGAAATTTCTGTGAAAATATTGTATCACATTTTCAGTTCATCTAGATTGTCGTATGTGTGCTAGCAGCTACTTCTAAATTCCTTCTTGTTTATTGTGGGCATGTCAACCTACAGGTCCAAATTTGTAAAGAAATGTGTGTTTCTTAAATGATTTAAAGTCCTTATTATAAAACCCTGACAACAGACAAACTCCTAATTTAACAGACTAATGGGCCAAACACCCACTTGTTTCAGTGTGGTAAAGGAGCATACATAACAATTTTGATGTCTGTAAATATGTAGATGAATTCTGACCTTGCTCTGTCAGCTTTTCCTTAAAATTCTGGCACATATGGTCTCCTATGTTCCTTAGTCATGTATTTAGCACAGATTAACCAGAAAATAATTCTAATCTGTAATTAAATCATACATTCTCATTTTATTCATGTGGAGGGGTTACTACTAGGCCGAATAAGATAAATCACATCTGACAATCTTCTACCAAATCTGGAAATAAAAGCTTCTTATGGATACAATTTCAGCTGTGTTTTGCATGTGGTGGTTTGGGGGCGGTGGGGCGGGGGAGGGGAGGGTGAGATCGGGGGTGTGGTTTTGTTAGACTTTTTTTCCTGTCTGAGTTTCTGAGGGGTTTTATCTCTTTATTTTCTAATTTCAAGTTTGAAAACATGTTTTCAGCATGGTGTTTCTTCCGACTTTCTAGCATGACACAGAATCTCTTGTAATTTAGCTGTGTTTTGTCTTTAATTTTTTTATGTTTTCATAATGTGTTGATTGATGTGGAGATGTATCAGCAAATAAGTGTATTTTCTTATTTGTAGCCACAAAAATAAGTGAGCTTATCTGTGCTTTGGGGAGTTTCTTTGAGTAAACTTCTACACCTGCTGTTCACATGCAACTCACGTTAAGCTGAGTAGGAGCCTCACGCTTTTGCGTGAGATACGACAAGATCTTAAAATGTTCATTCATAGCATAATCTGTTATGATGCTTGTTATGATTCACAGTCTGATTACATAAAAAAGTCCTTCAGCACTTCTTTTAAAAAGTAGCTACTTTTATCATCTCAGTAGAGAACATTTTATAAATTTGAAAGATGAAAATATACCACATGCAATTACTTCACAAGTTAACTGCATAATATTTTTTGAAGAAGGTTAATAAATGTCCAAATGTAAGTGCCCAAAGTGAGTTGTGAAAATGGCAGTCAAAAATTGCCAATTTCTGAAGTTGTAAGTAGTTCCTTTTTTTTCCTTCGAAAAGAAAAAACTTATGTCAAGTTTCATTTTGCACAAAGTGTTTAATATGAAATCTCCCCTTAGGAATGTGAAATGACATATAAAGGAGTATATAAATAAAGCAATTGTTTAAAAAGGAATGGATGTTCAGCATCTTTAAAAAATATTTCTTAAAAGAAAGATCATTATTGAGATTTGTGTTTGTGATGCTGGTGATTTAGACAGGTACATCATGTGATGAGCAAGTCTCATTATTTTTGGTTTTATGTCCTTTATGTCTACAGTAGGGTAACTGGATCTTTAGACATCTTAGTTGAGTCCAGACGCTGTTTTGTGCATGTCTGAAGTGCCTGTATGTACAAGATTGATTGGTTATTATGGTCTACTGCTGTTACTAATTTGTTTCCCATTTCCGATTGGCTTTTACTTTTTACAGCTTTGAGCAGTAATTCAGTCCCCTACGCCTCCCTGATTGGCTCTGTGTCCTCCCTCTCTAGCCAAACTACCACTCAGTCCTTATATGATAATAACTCTCTCCCACGATTCGCTCGAAAAGGTCTAAACATCTTTGTCTCTATTATTTTCTTTGTTCAAGCACTGTTTTAGATGTACATCAGTCCACCTCCATTTCTGGATCAGTCTAGAGTTCTCTTGTGCCTTTTCACCCACATAGTTTCCATAGGGGTGCTTGATCTGGATCACTGTAATTATTAGATGACTGTCACCCACACTCATTTTGAGAATATCCAAGTTCTGTTAAATGAAATTTCTAAGAAAATAGGAGACAACCGGAACAGATTCAAATAAATTAATACTCATGGACTAATTTGTTAATTGAAATTTGTAATAAATTTTTCCATTATATCTGAATATTCTGCTTTATAAGTTGACTGGCAGTGTGCTTTAGTATCTACTTTAAATAATGTCTTACCATCACAGATGTGCTATGAAGGTCATACGTAAATATATAAGTATAGGGTCAGAAGAATTAGGGACAGTGCTACTGGACATTATTTTGTACTCTAGTATGATGCTTGAAATGCCAAAAAGTCAAAAAGAAAACAAGAACTAAAAAAAAGTAAAAATAAAAACATGCTATAGCGTGACTGTGTTGTAACCGCATAGTCATTTTCAGCTATGTTTACAGGAAATGCGAGCTGACTGTCTTAGGCATGCTCTTGAAATTCATGGTGACAAAACAAACTGCATTGTGCAACATGGCTTCCAGCTTGAGCCCCCTTGAGTCATCACTGTTTTCCCTTTGTAATTTCAAGAGATCCTGGGGTTCACTAGCTTGATATTTTCTAGCCAGCTCTGATTTCTTCCCACAAGCAATTGAAAACTCACTTTCATTTTAGGTGTGGTAGTATAAAGCAAGAAGAGAAGAAAGTAAGCATTTTGGAGAAGGGTTGTGAAGACTAATAGTGTGAAACAAATGTTCACAAATTTTTTCCTGGCAAATCTTCAGCTGGCAGATTGTTCTAGTTGACCCCACATCTTCTGTCTTTCTTTTGCCTTGCTGTCCCTGTACTCCTTTTCACATCTATCTCCGATTCCCAGTTCTTCTTTTTCACTCAGTATCTTCATCAGTGGACAAAGATGTTTACACCTGAAGTAGATTGTAGGTACTTTTGGGGGTTGATAAGTGGGGTTTCAGATTAAGCATATTTAAAGGTACTAGTGCAGTCAGTGTGTGTGTCCAGCCAAACTGTACAACCCCTGCCTCTACAATCTGCTACTAGTGAAAACATTTTTGAAGCTCTGATTGTCTGATGTCCAATGTTGTCTTCAGTGACTGTTGTCTAAAAGCAATGGTGCATGGTATTCTAGTCATTCATAGTTGCATGTAAGTCATCTCAAAATTTCATAAAATATTTCTGTATTTCTAATTTAGAACACATAGTCTTCTAGACCTTGATGCATTATTATTAATCCTTAAGTTATCCATTTCTTTTTTTATAATTTATTTTATTAAATTAATTTTATGTTGGTTTGAGGTTTCTTTGGTTTTTTACCATTTCCTTTGCAGGTTCAGGTGTCTCTGGTTACCTTGGTAACCTTCATTCTTCAAGTTCGTTTTTCTTGATTATGCATAAGTCACTTTGTTTTCTGTCAAAACACTATTCTTTCCCCTTTAGGGCTCTTTCACTGTCTGTTTCTCAGTTCACCTTTCCTCATCTAATTCAGTGGAGTTTCCATTTCATGCAGTGCAGGAGAAGGAGTTTGAAATTACATTAAGAGTCATTACTCAAAGCAGAGGTCTACATCAGGTCTAACTGTCTCATTTTTCCATGCCTAGCTAACCTCATTGACTCGCATCACAGTAACTCTTTCCTCTACACTAGGATGTTAGCTTTGGGAGTATGCTTGATGACTTCTTTTAATTTGGCTTCAGAGCTCATCTATCCAGAGCATGTCCTGCTTTGAGTAACCAAACTATTTGCCTGCTTCTCTCACATACGACATTTTTACTACTTACACATTTCTAGCCATTCTAACTACTGCATTTTCTAATTTTTAGAGTGATGCCATCACTGTAGTTTACTTTAAATTCTGTTCTTCTTTGTTGTTCAACAGGTATGGCCAGTCATCCCCCAATACCTATCTTGGAACTTGCAGATCACATTGAAAGGTTGAAAGCAAATGACAATTTGAAGTTCTCACAGGAATATGAGGTAATTTCCCCCACTTTCTCATTATTCAAATTATTTAAAATGCCATGTTTTCTGTTTCCCTATACTCCTCTCTGATATGCACCCACCCGGATGGTGCCAGTTTTGTATGATACTAAAACCATGATAAAAAATTCTTTTCTTTGTAAAATTACTACATTGGTGAGGTAGCTTCTTTGCTTGTAACAATACGTTCTCTTTTTACAAGGACACATGCCAGGTAGATTCCATGGGCATATTCCTGAAGTAGTATGTGAATGATACAGCACTTACTCTTCATAATACATGCAAACATCCATCTACTTGGCAGTTAAAAGATCTTACATTATATTTAGAATCTCTTACGTAATCTTGACAGGACACATACAGTATGAGCTCCAAAGTAGTTACAGTCCACTGTGTTAATTTTGTGTGCATTAAAACCATTTGCAGTTGCCTGGTTGCCCTATTATACCAGTTTCAGGACATTCTGTTTTCCTTCTGTCAATAATACCACATCTGTGAATGTCTATGCAAGCATGGAAGAATTTAACTGGAAGAGAGCACCTTGCCTGCAGTAATCCATAGACTATACCTCCACAGATGGATATTGGTACTGTGGAGCCATAAGAGGTACAGCCTCTTATGTCAGTAATTTGTGGCTAAAGGGACCTAGATAGCCATCCATTAAACACAGTAAATTATAGTTGTTTCTTCAATGCCAGTATTGTCTGCGTCAAAAGTCTGTGGTAAAGTATACACTACACCATCAGAAAAATAATGCTTATTTAGAGTATCTATGGGTGGTCGTGTCAGTGACCCAAGGATTAATAGCTCCCACAGGGATCATTGACAGTATTTTCTTTATAGTCTCTTGTGCCACTAGTCCTTGCTTAAAACTTCCGTAGACTTTGTTAGAATGGTGGAGTAAAAGCACATGTTGTTCTCATTTTTTTAGGGACTGTGGAGATGACATGGTTCTTCTTATACTGTAATTAACTGAAAGTTTTGGTAGTTTATATTGCCTTATTTAAATCATTAAAAACATCTTGAGAACATAATCTTAACCACTTATAGCCCGCATTTTGGAGCTACATTAAACTGTTAAATTGTAAGTATCTGTCCCTCCAGACTTGTTTACCAGTCTGCCTAAAAATAACAGCATTCACGTTTTTGGGTTTTTTGGGGTTTTGTTGTGTTTGGTTTTTTTGTATAACAATATGGGCAACTGTAGATCAACATCAAGCTTCGTTCACATTGCTTTTCCCAGTGGTATTCAACATTTATCTTTGAAATTCGAGCTTTGGAGATGTGACTTCATTTCCATCTAGTGCAAGGTTCATCCATTTTGAAACAGAACTGGTGAAAAGCATTGCTATTTGATTTCATGGTCTAGTCTAGGCAATGGACTAAGGCTGCAGTTTGATGATCACTGTAAGTCATCTCCCTGTCTTGGCTGTGCATTCCTGTTGTCTCTCTTGTGCCAGTCCTGGCACTAGCACATGTGCAGCTGTTCAAGGATTATCTCAGGAAATGGATTCAGCTGAAAACTAATTGTTTTATTTTTCTTTGCTGTTTTCAGTTGGATCAGTTCCCTGAACTAGCTCGCCACATGGCTGCATGAGCACTAGCGCCAGCACAAGTGAGTTAGTGGGGTCATTTATGGTCAGGGATTGGGACCTTCTCTTTCAGGAGCAGTCCTCACTAATGTCCCTTAAAAGCAACTGTTTGATTCCGAGACACAAATGAGTACAGATGGTTGTAGCTGAGCTATTATCACTTCAGATAAGATTTGAACACAGAAGGAAAAAGAGACATTTTTTCACCTTCAAGAGTTAAAGGTGTAACATGCAGCAGAAAACCACAGACCTCTATTGATAGTAAAGTCCTCCAGTTAATTCCCAATTGGAGAAACAAACCCTTTCTATCAGTTACCACTGAATAATTTTCTTTTTTATATAATGTACTTTTCTCCTTCATATTCAATTATTATATTTTGCTCTTTATAGAATTTCTTACATTGTGTGGATTAAATTCTTCAAAAATAAATGGATAGTATACAGCTACTGTTACGATAACTTTGTGGTACCATGAAATAAAATACATATTTGCAGAGTTTCCTGATGAACACTGACTTCTCATCCCACCTGTAGAATTTTTTTCAGGAGGTTAGCTTCATTTCAAAAGAATGTTTTAATTATTTTTTGGCACACTCTACATTAGTTACCACTTCAAAAGAATTACTTGTTTCACAACTCGAACATATCTCTTCATATTACATGCACCCTTTTCAAGCTCTTCAGAAGTATTTGAATGCTTGTGCCTGTTCCATCCTTGATACTGTTCCATCCACTGCCTTTTGATCAGAATTTCTGATCAAAATTGCATACAAGTTTGTTTTTCTCTTTTTGGAAGAGTATCGCCTCCTTGCATGTCCTGCTTTCTCTTCAGACAGACAGAAACCTCCCCGTCTCTTCAACACTTCCAAAAGAAAGAAGATGATGCAAATCTTCATGCTGTCCCCTCTCCTGATTTATACCCTCTGGCATCATTTTCCAATGGTTCCAGTTCCCCTAACTTCCTTGCATCTTCTTAGAGAAGGTGAAGGAAGGAAAACATCTTTGTAGACCTGGACCATGAAAGAAGACAGGATTACTTTCTTCAAATAATCCCAAACTCAGCACACTGTTCTCCATTCTTCTGGCACAAAGTTTCCCAAACAGGTTTTTTCGTGTATGTGTATTGGGGATTTTTTATAATTGTTGTTATTTCTGCGACTGTGTTCCTTTTTGTGCTTTGTGAAATCTAGTTGAGAAACAATCTGAAATTTCCATTAAAGAAATAGTAAATCCAAACTGCATCCATTTGCACTCCAGTTCTGAAAGGAATGCCCAGCATAATATGGCAAACTGGGAGAGTAGGTATTTCAGAAAAGAAGGTAACAATATGCATAGTTTAAACTGTATTCTCAGGGAAAAAGAAAAAAAAACAACAAAAACCCTATACAACTCCTTCATTGCTGTGATGCAGTGAATGGGGTGTATTCTCCAGCGTAGACCATCTTCCAGCTGTGTAATGTTTTCTAAGCTTCAATGTTGTTGATTGGTGAAGTTCCTACATCTCTAAGTCTTCAGAAACTATTTCATAGTGCCTTTTTCAGGGCTTCTTCTACTGCAGTTTTTGCAGGGGAAGATCATGGGAGCAGTGGAGACTTCTCTCTCATGACTTTAGCCTGAATACCAGGCTTCATGGCACAAATTTCACAAGAAATTTTTCATAATCCTTCAGTAATTATCATTAGCTTGCAATCTTCCAATCCCCAAGCCTCAGCAAAAAAGTTGGTTTACCTTGTTACTATGTTGACACATCCTTTCTGTCACATAGTTGTTTTGTATTCCCTAGTTGAAAAGCAAGGTTCTTGATCACAACAGATTATTGTGAAGCTTTTGCTGACTTTATCAGTTTCAGTGGGATTTTTATGTAATGTAAGGCTCCATATGGACTTGACAGCTGCTAAGCAGAAAACCGTATTCATAAGAAATTGATCTTTATATTATATTTCCTTCTTAACTCAGGCTTCAGAATTAACAATAAGAAGTGGTCACGGAAAAAGACTGAATCAGAACAGTAATGTTCTGCCTGCTTCATGCAATACATGAGATGTATTTATAAGGTCATTTCCTCCTATAACATTGAACAGAAAACCTGGTTCTTGTTTAAAATATTTTCACGCTCATTATCTGAGATCTGTAGTAATAGCTTTATACCCTTAAGGAAGCAGATTCAGATTCATACTATTTTTGTGTGAGAACCTGTCACTGCAACACAAAAATTACATTACCGGCATCTATGTCTTACTGTATGTTTTACTCTGTATGTGTGTGTGTGCTCACTGGTTAACTAGTATTATGAGAAGTTATATGTAATTTTAATGGTTTTCCTCATCAGGCTTCTTTTTGTAAATAACAGCCAGTCTTTTGCTTGGACACTGATAATATTGGAAAAGATGAAGATGCATTTTGACTCTGTGCCACACTGCTGTACAAGTTTTATTGTAGCTTTTCAGTATCAGTGGGTAGAATTTGTGATGAGAAGACAATTTACTGAATATAGTACATTTATGGGTTTTTTGTATCTCAAGCTGTGATAAGATAAACACTGGACAACTAAAATACAATAAATTTTATGTAGTAGAAGCACATATAAAACTTACTATTGATATAAAACATTTTAAAAGTCCACGAAGAACAGATAACCTACTGAATGAATCTGCACCAAAGAAACAGCTGCTCTTAAATGCTGTATCTTTACAGATAATAGTGGCTCATATGCAAAAATAAATCTCTTCTCAGCAAAAATTTGTTTTCTATTCTTTATCTTTACAATATCTTCCTTTTTCTAATATTACAAACATCATTTATGGGTATTCTATAGCTTTATGTTCATAGGATGTGCTCCCTTTATTGAGAAACAATTAGTGTAGTCAATGAACGATGAAAAGCTGTTTGTCTTCTTATTAATAGCACATATGCTGTTGCATTCACCTGGGTTGTTTGGTGCTTAGTTCCATCCAGGGTAGTATCAGAGCCAGCAGGGCAGTTATGGTAGAGAATTTTAAGACATAATGCAGGAATCTGAAGTGGCACTAGTCAAGATTTATAGTAATGTGTTATCTTTTCCCTTTCTGCTGCGAATGCTTCCTTGGGATAACAGCATTCATTTATGCTTATATAATTAAAAGAATATTCAGATAAAAGAGAGCTGGCTTAACGTAATTGGATGCTAGGTTTAGGTCTGATACCTGAATTCCTTTTGCCAAGAAATTCCACAAAGACAGTTTAAATAGTCGAACACTGTAATAAATACTAGTTTTATTTTGCCCAACTGAAAACCATGATACGTGTAGAAAGAGAAAAGTTGCCCACTTTTATAGCAAGAAAAATTATTCAAGGACAGACTGCATAGGTCATTATAGGTAAAACTGAGTTTTATGGGCACTTTTTAGAAAGATTCATTTGTAATTTTTTTCAGGAGGCTTTGAAGGGAAATGGAGGAATCAGTGAAGAATTTCAGTCCTTTACTCCTTTGTTAAAAGAAAATGTTTACAGTGCTTTAAAAGTATCTTGAAAATTTAAAGCAACACTAGTGTCCTATATGAGACAATTACAAAATTTGCTGTTTAAAAGGTGCTATATTTCATGTACTATATTAAAAAAAAAAAAAAAAAAACCAAACCAAAACAAAGCAAAAACCCACAGGATGTTTTAATAACAAAATATTTAAACTAAGCAAGAATTTTCATTACTCAAGTGTTATTATTTATTTCCTACCTAAAGTTGAATGTAATCCTCTGTTTCCTACACAATATTATTTCCACCACAACCTGTTATGGCATCATGGACAGAGGATTTTAATTGCTGATAGGGAATAAACAGATTACATTTAAGACTGGAGGTGAAGAAATACAAAACAGTAAGGTTGGTTCTTTAAAAGTTAGGTTTTCTGAAGCTTTTTATGTAATAGAGACCGTCCTTCAAAAATGTTTTCAAATAATGTTTATTTTCCTCTTTAAGTATGCTTTAGTTATATTCATATATAGCTTTTTTGATTTCATTGGAACCAGGTTTTACAGACTCATTTGGTCATTGGAATATTAGCTCAATACTGTAGAGGAAATACCTTTGTTCTTGAGAGTAGTTTAGCAAAAAGCCTTAGTTGTATTTCTAGCTACTCTTGAGCAGTTTGGTCACTTGCCTTCAAGAGTCAACAGCAAATGTCTCACCTGTAAGCTTTTAACTTCTTTTAGGACCAGGATATAAACTTATATTTTAATTCCAAAGATTTAGTCATGCAAATAATATGGGTTTGTCCCTATCTCTTGAAGATGGCAGCCTTGAAACTTTGATGTAAAAAACTCTGCCTTAATAAGAAAACTCCAGCTGACAAGTTGCCATGGTCATGTATTAATATTCATGCATCTAGCGTTTTGGTAATGCAGTGTGTAAATCTCATTCTTTTAGCAGGTTTCTTGCATAATGCAATAGCATCCTGTTATAGTTTCATCAGCTATGATATGAGATTCTCCTCACATTTCACTGGCATTGGTAAAAGAAGTTCAAATTGATCATTCTTATGGGTAGCTGACTACTTTCTCCAGTTGTGCAGAATCTATTTGCATCGACTGCCTCTCAGATCTGTATTTTTCATTCTTCTTTCTGATCATAGGTTTCAGAAAGAAACCTTCTTTCTCATCATAGGTTTCTCTGGGACCCAGTGCTTTTTGATGATATAATTTGAGCCCCAAACACAGCACTTACGGTGCTGGGAAATTCTTTAATGGACATGCTCCCTTCCCCTTTTGGGCTTATGAAACCTACATAGTAACTCAGAATGCCTGTGACACACAAAGACTCAAACCTGCTGGCTCTTACTTTGCTGGCATAGTGACCCTTAGCAGAGCACTATGCCAGAAGAGGCAAGCGTATGTTAGGAAAGGTCACATTTTGTCATACTCTTCCCTTCCTTGGTACTATAGCAGGTTATATTCCTGGAAGACTCAGGATCACAGCAGGGAACGTTTGCCTCTTTTTTAAGTAGCTTAAAGGAAAGCTTCACAATGAGCAGGTACAGACTTTACTGAAGGGGGATTGTTTGAAATTCTTCTGAAAACACATTTTGGTTACCATGATTCATAGTCAAAGTACTATCTTATGGATGGGGCATTGTACTAGTAAATATTGCTCAAGTCTCTTCCCAGTAACAAAGCAGACTTTTTTTCAGCAACCAACCATGTAGAACACGATAGTTGAAAGATTAGTCAAAGCATGGGTGGGTAATAACAGTATTATAGCTATCTTTATTTCTTTTACACAAAGTACTCATACTGCACAGTTACGCTATGAAGAAATCCAGTTTTTTGTTAATAACAGCTTTATTGAAGGCAAGCTTTCAGAATGAATATACTAGAAATCCTATTAAAGTGCCATCCATTAAACTATTAAAGCACTCATTAAAACTGTTAGTATAGACTTGTTATTCATGAGTTATTGGTCTTTCACACTTCTGAAATGTATCTGCCAATACCACTCTATGCTTTGTTCCAGTGCGGCTATTAAGTCTGAGGAAATATAGATTAACTTTCTTTTGATAAAACAGTGCTTTGTGAGAGGATAGTAAGGCCACAGAATGCTTCAGATTGGTGAGAAAAATATGAAAGATTAAAGTTCAGTCCATTTGCCTGGTTTTGTCATAATTTATGTTAACTATGTCTGCAGACGGGCCTAAATATTAATCACTGAATTACACCATCTGGCCATACATCATACAAAGAACTGAACGGGGAATATAGCATTCTGCTGTTATTAACATATCCTCATCTACTTCTACAAATAACTGAAAGAGAAAGCTGCTATTTGATTTTTTTTTTTTGTCTTGATACTGAAAAGCAGCTTTATATCATCTCAATAATAAGGCCTGAAAAGGCGAAGAATAATACAGAACAGTTGACGTTAAGATTTAGATGTAAAGTGTTCTTAATAATTATAAACTCACATTGAAAATAGGTATAATATAGAGCTGAAGCTCTTTCTCAAAATGAATACTTAGACCATAATTTTGTAAGTGCAACTGCATATGCGAAGATACACATTCACCTTCATGTTTGCAAATAGTTGTGATTACTAACAGATAATTTATGTAGGGTTTTTTTTAATTTTTGTATATCCTTTTGGGGTTTTTTTTGATAGAGTAAAGCCCATGTCCTGCAGTCCAGACTGAAAACTAGCAGCATGTTGGCCAGGCGGTTTATTCTTTTATTTTTTCAGTTTCTTGTCAAGTGTGAAAAGAAAGTGCATGCAACATATATATTGTGAAGTAATTTCCAGAGTATTTGGGCACTTTTGGTTAACAGATCAGGCAGAATGTATCCTTCAGTGGTATATCTAGAACAATGCAGAGCAGTGTTGCTTCATTCTGGAGCAGTAGGCTGTTTGTTAGCTAGCGTTGCATATATGGCTCTCAAAAAAAAATCTGACTAGGTTGTCACAGATAGTATAGAATGCACAAATGTATTGAAAGTATCTTCTGTTTATTTTGAAATTACTATGTTTATGTTCTAAACTATTGCTAGAATTCTGGGCTAAATCCATACTAAATACCTTCTGAAATACTGGAGACTTGACCTGCAAACATCCTGCACAAGTTACCTTATTCACCTCCATTCACTGAAAAGAAAAAAAGAGGAGATTCTTGCTGAGAAAAGTCATCATGTAAATTTGATTGCTTTTCAAGTCATATGATGTAGATGAATTACTGGTCAGCTTGTAAAGAAGTATATTACATGTCTTAAATACATCATATATGACTCTTCTCTTCCCAGTGCTGATGGAAATGGGGTCAAATTATTTCTCTTTGCCTTAGATGAAATAAATAGCACTTAGCAGTAAAGACAACAATATATATTCGTGTGTTTAAGTGAAGCAGTGCTCACCTGCTTCAAAATTTTATCTGCCATCTACCTCAGAGGATGGGAAAATATTACCATGATGCAGCTAAATTGTAAGAAAATTGAATGAAAATCTTAGAGAGTAACATTTTATCACTTGCTTTATTGATAAATAGGAATGTCACTGTGGAGTCAGAAAAATTAATGTTTTGGTTGGAGAAGGACCAAGTCCTAATATTGGAAGGATCAGGTTGCTATGTTTATACTTAAGTACAGCACAGAAGTGATGTCTGCTTTGCAAGTGGCAGAATACCAGCTGGGTAATAGCTTGTTGTGGCTATATATGTAAACAAAATACAAGAAGGCTGAAAAAAGCCATCAACAGTTTTTTAAAACTCTTAATAAATAGTCTATTAAGATGCTAGCTTAATAAAAGTAAGATATTAATACTATTAACATATGAATACATGTTAAGAATTGTCTCACAAATTGCTAGGTCTGTAAACCCAAATACTAGGTTAGGTTCTTTTAAATCTATTTTTCATGCAAAAATTATGCAGAAGTGAAAAGAAATCACATTCATTCAGACTTGCAAACCATTCAAGAACACCTTCTGAACTGTTAGTAACACACATAGTGATAGAACTCAAGTGAATCATATCCAAACCACAAGTAAAATTTTCATATTTAATTTCCATAAACGGACTTGCAGCTGTTTTAAGGCTGGGAGGAGTTGGCAAAAGCGATGTAAAAATGATGGCTTGTTGCTGTAGTGACAGTATGGAGCTTCCCGCTTCTGCTTTTTTCCTGGTCTACTCATGGAAAGTGAATATAGTGTTGGTGAAGTGGCCCATCTAGATTTATCTGTGTCATTTGGGTTTTTGTAATAATTTACAGCAACCTGGTACAGGGAGCTGCAAGCCATGCTTGTACATAAGTGCTGATGGAATAGTTTTGAGAACTGTAATGTTACATAAAGGAAAAGTAAAACATTACATGATTAACTGTGACTTCTCAGTATGAGATGACCTATCATACAGGTGCGCCTATAGCCAGCATAAGCAGGTACCATCTGTTGCATTTTTTATATTTACCCAGCTGTATGTATACCTCAACCATAGAGGTAAAAGTAAGTAGTAGAGCCTGGAGTCTTCCTGTTGATGAAGGATGAAGGAGTGTGAGACAAGCTTCAGTAACTCCATCCTGGAACATGAAGGAAGCAGGGAATAAACAGTGCTTCTCAGAATGTACAGTTACGTGTATAAATAAGAGATCATTAAAATTTCAAATATGCCTGAATTTCTTTCTTATTTATGACTCAAGGAAATAAAAAGTCTCTTTATGTTGTCCCTGGATGATACGCAGTTTGTTCCCTGAGCAACACTGGTATCATGTGTTGGCCTAGCATCAAAATGAAAGAATAGAAACAATATTATTTTTCTTCTGGAAAACTTCTTCAGAAACATTTGGAGTTTATTTAGTAAACAGGGCACTGAATTGTTTGAATGTACGTGCTTAGTAACAGAGAAAGACAAAAATGTTTATTCCTCTTCATCCCAGTGTTTTTGAGATTTCTGACTTTTTTTTCATTCTCTGTTATGCTAGAACCCAAACTAAGTGAAAAAATAAAAAGATGGATAGAATACCCATGCCTTTCTGAAGAGAAAGCCTTGGATTTGAAAAGCTTATGGTTTAAATTCCTGATGGAAATTTCAGATGTATAAATACAAAATGCTTTATATAATATGTTCTAATATGTTACAATGTGTCCTGAAGTCATAGTTTTCTTTCAAAACAAAATATTTCCGAAGTAAACTGTATGTAAAGAAGAACTCCGTTACATTAGAGGTGGCAGAGCACTGAACAGGCTAACCAGGGGGCTTGTGGAGTCTCCCTCTCTGGAGACATTCAAAACCCACCTGGATGCGTTCCTGTGTAACCTGCTCAAGGTGGCCCTGCCTTGGCAGTGAGGTTGGTCTGGATGATATACAGAGTTCCCTTCCAACCCTAATGATTCTGTAATTCTGTAAACTATGGGAGCATATGGTTTGTAATGATTATAAATACAAGTATGTAGTCCTAGCTTTTCTTCTCTTTCTCTTTTGCAGTCTGTTGATCCTGGTCAGCAGTTCACATGGGAACACTCTAACCTGGAAGTAAACAAACCAAAGAATAGATATGCAAATGTAATTGCATATGACCATTCTCGTGTTCTACTCTCAGCAATAGAAGGTAAGGAGACCTTTGAATTTAAACTAATTAAATCCTAAAATCTGGTATAATTTTATCTCCAATATCTTTGCATAGTACTATAAAGAAGTGTTACTTCCAGTAAATTCCTATAATGAAAATCCTTTTCTGATGTGTATTGTCAGTAGTTAATTATGAAAATGCACTAAAATTATCACAGGATCACATATAGCACTGAATGCATCAGGTCTCTCTGTGTATGCCAGTGTGTTATCTAAAGTAAATTATTATTGCTGTTTACTTATACTAATTCTACAAAACAAATACAGCAGGAACCATGGATGAATTAAGGTTTTGGCTAATCAATGACATTTTCAATATATCCAGTTATTCGGTTTCATTTGCCAAATCCTAATGTGTGGGGGTGGGGAGCAGAAATCAGTTTTTATGTTCTCAAGGAGAAGTTTGAGAATCCTGTGTTAAAATGGGAAGCATTTGATTTGATTTGTTTGCAGTTCTGCCTTACCATTGACCTACTTCCTGGGATGAAGACAGATTTTGTTGACAGTCAGGTATTAATGATGGCCAGGGTATAATCAATTATAAATGTAGGTGAAACAATTTGAATGAAAAAAAAATTTGCCTTTAGTAACTCTGAAAGGGCTTGCATATGATGCATAAGATGTAGGGAACTGTATTCAAGGTCATAATTATTCAGTCCTACAAGTTAGACTGTAAGGTGTTTTAATTTACAGTTATGAACAGCTTCTTATCTTTGGCTACTCCAAACCTGAACAAACTGGATACTAAGATAATATTTATAGGTGAATCCATTTAAATATTAGGTGCTTGGTGAAGAGAAAAGCAATTCCAATGACTGAATCCTCCCTTATTTATTGCAGCTGCATACCATAGGCTTTGATATCACAGATAAGAGCTTCTCAAATGTTTTAGAAAATTTAAATGATTGCCTTGAAGAATTTGCTTATCAGCTTATGTTTGTTCTACCTCTGAAGTTCATAGGGCAGTTCTGACAAGATTTTATGTAACGTCACTTACATTTTTTCACGTTGCCTTGTAGAAGAATATAGCTGTATAGATATCTGATGCTAAGGAATAGAACCACCTATCTCAACACTGAAGAGATTATATTTTAATTAGCATTATATATGATGTATATATTTTCAATGAAAATATCCCTTTCTGTATCACTGTCTAGAGAAGTACATGGTCAGGAAAAGCCAGGAACAGCAATTGGACAGCCATTCTGAATTACCATGTAAAGTTATTTGGAACAAAGTATTTAACTCAGAAATAAGTCCATTTGACAGAAGACTCAATATGTTCACAGGATTTCGTCTGGAAAAAGAGTTGTGTAGT
>NW_009934268.1:0-2453 GCF_000696875.1 Nestor notabilis | reverse complement strand
TGCGGGAAAAAGTGTGGTGTGGGGGCGGGGGGTGGGGGTGAGAGGGGGGGAAAAAAATAATTGCAAATATATTTATTTGTTAATTTGTAGTTCAGACGTCTGGGCTTAAATTCTTCTAAGTTCCCCTTCATGTAAATGAGCCATGAAATTTGCTTCCCTGAAAGAAAATTAGGATAAGCAGAGAACGGGAAGAGAATTTAAGAGGCAAAACAGAAAACAAAAAACATAAAATCATAATAATTAAAAGTATCAAATTGCACATTACATTAGACTACTTTAAATACTAGGTAGTAAAAATGTGTAAAAAATATCTATATTGTACTGTAGGAAAGGACTGAGTATTTTAAGGAGCAGAGACAACATACAGTTAAACTGTAATGTTTGATTCCTTTTTTAAAGTAAGAAATACAATAATTAGGCTAAAATTTCTAACCCTGTAATAGTCAGTGACCTTAAACAAACAAAAATACTATAGCTTTTTGAAACAACATTATCAGATGTAAAACCACAGATCAGATTTTGACCAATTTGGTGGTTTGCATAATTTTAAGTATTTTCTCAGTCTTCAGTTCGTGGTGAAAAAAGCAACATAAATCAAATACTAAATGTCTTTTTATGCTATGATAATTTGATTTGAAAACAGTAATAGATTAGTATTTAATTATCCTTTTAAGTTATTTTTTACCACTGGTGTTTGACATGATTGTGTTTCTGAAATTCTCTGCATGTACCTTCATAAGCTTTATACACCGGTCTTAGCATCTGGTAATAACTGCTTCTCTTTCAAGTTTTAAGTTAATATTTCTACAATGAAAATGCACAGTCTGCCTAGCATTTTGATTTGTTGACAGCTGCGTTTGTTTTCATGCTACCAGAAAAATCAATATTTTGAATATTGTTTTTACAAAAATCTCCTTTACCTATGTTACTATGCAAGGTGGTTTTGAATCCCAGCTATGTTCTTGGCTTCTATACCTGCATAAAGCACAGAGATCCACAACATAATTGTTGACTTTGCAATAAATTGTTTTTTATATTATTGAACTTGCCACTCATAAATGTTATTACATTAGGTGTCCCTTTGGAAGGAAAATTCAGATTGGTTATGGTAATTTTAATTTCCACCTGAAAGCAAATATTACTCTGCAAAATTTTGTTCCCATGTTCTTGAAATCTCATTGCTCATGTTGTGCTGTCATGGATGCTCTTGGATGTGTCTGAGAGGGACACTTCGAATTCTGCATAATGAAAGAATATTATAATGTAGTGAAGCTTACTGTATGTATCTAAATGGATTTGAGGGCAGAATTTACCAATTAAAAGAGAAATAGATCAAGTTAAAACAGGTAGTCCTGTGATCTTAAACCTGTAAGAAGGGAAAAATAATGATTAAATATTCTGCTGTTCAAAAAGTGTTGCCAGTTCTTTTAGGAGACATCCAAGATTAAAAGTCTGTCCTATGTGACATGGCTTTGCATAATGCTAGTGATTAAAAATATATATACATATCCATATATTTCAGCAGCATAATTTTTGTTTGATGGGACATTTAGTGGCTTTAAAATGCTGCTACCTCTAGAAGTCCAGGACTGTAATATAAATGATCAAGAAAGAAAAAGGTAAGTAACTGATATTCATATTTATCTGATTGCCAGTTCTCAGTAAGTTATCATCAAATATGTAGGCCATCATCTTTAGATTTAGAAAGTGGTCTGGTCAATATAAATTCTTGAACATCTACTGAAGAGTCACAGACTCTCACTGCATTTTTGTTGTATTGTGCTGACATTATGTATATAATTACAGACTTAGAATGATTGCATACCCCTTCTCGCTGGAAGCCTGGAGTGCCTTAAAAACAACAGAAGTATTTCAGTGATGAGGTAATAGGGTAGAGAAAGACCAGTGAAGTAAATTTCATGGGGTAGAAGTGCAGGGGATATGGACAACACGACAACCAATATGATTAAATGCTGACACTTTATTGAGCCCGAATAGCTGTTTATATAACCTTTCTAACTGTCCACGCGATCTCTATAGAATCCCGATTGGCTAAGTCCGCTAATGCATGCACATAAATACAGCTCATGATAGGCTTAAGCTTTCAGTACATGCGAAGGCTTTATCGGTCCTAAAGTATGCAGAGTTTCTTGTTACCTAACCGGGAGTTGTCTTTCTCAAGCTAACTCCCTCATTCCACAGCTGCAAATATTCTTTAAATAACCTTATCACTAGGCCTTGGTGCCTAACTCAGACTCTTGCTATTGACATGAGTCCTGGATCGCTCATGTGTCCATTTTGTTCCAAATAGTCCTCCACAATTCCCCCTTCTTTTCTTTGAGCGATCCACACATTCTTAATATTATCATTAAATCAGCCTTAAATAGGTCTCTTAGCCTAGACTATTCAAGTTAGTATATCCACACTGTATACATATGGTACCTATAATTCTA
>NW_009934267.1:14384-20026 GCF_000696875.1 Nestor notabilis | reverse complement strand
TAATATAAAATATTATTTTATATATACATCTTTAGCCTGCGATAGCTTTCATTTTCATAATACTGAGCTATGTGTAAAAGCTAATTTTTACCGTTGTCAAAAAACAGTATGTTCTTTCAGAAGATAAGAAGGCTTAAACCACTCCTGTTACTAAACTTCTGGGATAATCACTATACATTAGTACTTTAAATAACAATTAAACTTGACTTGAAGATTTCATACCTGTGAACTTAAGGTCTAATTTTGAAAAATGGAAAGAATGACCTCAGTGCACAAGTCTCACTGAAACTGAAGTCTCACTGAAACTGAAGTCTCACTGAAACTCGACATGTGCCTAATTTTAAAGTAACCTTTCACCTTAGCACACTCATCATCAAATCTGCCATCAACATACACTGCAGCAAACAAATCTACACCAGAATGAAAAATGCAAAACATGCCTTTTCACAGCTGAGATAAATAAACACCTGACGTAACAGAGACATCAAATAGATGGATCCTATGCATGCATGCACACACACAGACAGCACCAAATTCTGTTACAAAACTGTAAGTCAAAGTGAACAGATCTTCCAATACTAGAATGAACTCATATATGAAAACAGCAAAATACAGGACATGCAGTTAATGGAAGAACAGTTTCCACAAAACAGTTACTACATTTCTGATCACTCAACCTCTTTCTCAGCAGAGTCTTACCAAATACCTCCAGAAGATAAGCTTAGGAACTAAAAGTTATAGCTTTGCCAGATACTAAAAATCACAGACCTAACAATGACACATTTTTATTTCTCTCACATCCTCAGCCCAGATAACTCCTCCGTGTTCCACAGGTAATAATTACCTGTCTCTTTTCATCCCACAGAGCTAACAACGTGAATACCTCCAGCCTTGCTAGCAGCTTCTACTGTCCCAGAGGTAAAAAAACCCTACCATTGTTTCTCAAACTATATATTAAATGAACATATTAAATTAAACAGAACAACTATTTTCAGCATGCAGTGTTTTATTTCAGTTTCAAAGAAACGCTTTTGTACCCAGGAACTGGTTTATTTTTCCAACGTCACTTGCTTATGCGTCACTCTCATGCTCACACACACATATGATGAAAACTTACAAATAGATATTTGCACATTATAATCTATGTACGTACATGCATATTTATGTATTTCACATATGTATATATGTAAAACCTCTTAATTAATTTTGATAAAAACCTTGCCTTACAAAATCCTTAAGATGTTTTCAAAGCTTACGTTATCAAACCTCACAAACACACACTGGTTTGATTAGGCAAGAAGAGATAAAAATCATAAAAAATTGGAACTGTGAAAAATAAAGGCCTCATCTCATCCCCTCCTTACTCTGGGGGAGGACACAATTATCTTAGACAATTCTTAAAACAAATTTGCCTCATGTATTTTAAACTTCCAGAAACCTTGATGCCCTGAAGTTTTCTCAAGTTTCCAGCTGTATGATATATAAAGAGTCTTCTTGTCCCAAGTCCTTGGTGTTATAAAGTATACTACTTATTTTTATTCTACTTGTTATTATTTGGGAAACAGAATTTTTCGTACATTAGAAGGCATATCTTTTGCAATATTATTGAGACGTATATATATATATACACACACACACACACACACATGCACCTCTCAACCTTTCTATCCAGTACTAACAAACCTTCTTCTGTCCCTATAATATCTGGTGCTGGTTACTGTCCTCTGCACACTGTCAAATTAATGTATTTCTTTCTTTAAGAAGAAGACCAGACAAAATATTTCTGTGACATCCCACCCACTGAAAGAAGCTCAGTAGCAACTCCCATGTGTTGCAGATGTCATTCCCATTTGCATGTCTCAGGACTATCTGCCCTTTTTTATGCAAAGGAATCGCATCACTAATTAATTTAAATTTGTAGTCTTTTCAAACACCAAGATATATTTACACACTACAGCTGCCCACACATTGATTTTCCATTTTGTACATACACACTTGATTTCTCATTTCTAAGTTGTAATAGTTAGCATTTCTTTTTATTGAACTTCATCTACTGATTGCTAAGTGTTCGTCCAATTTCTCAATCTCACTTTGAATCTCACACTAAGAAATGCTTTCAACTCTTCCCATCTCCACACTATCCACAAAACTATCAAAATGTTTTCTATTCCAAACAGAGAATCTTTTTTTACCATTCTCTAGTTGCATCTAATTATACCAGTGGATCAAACAGAATATAGACTTCTCTAAATTTAATAAATTTTGTGATCATGGTTGAGTAAACTAATTCAGAAAGCACAGATTATGGCAAAGAAAAGCAATAGCTACGACTTTCTACAACATAGAAACATGCTGCAAAGCAAAAACTGACAAATAATCCCCAATAAAGACAAAATGTCTTGATAATAAAAAAAAACTCTCAAACAAAAAAACCACAACAAAATAGAACCCACCCCACCTAATAAAACAGAAATGCAAAATGTTTTCTTCACTTCATAGTTCCTTGAACATGAAGGCATACTGTCTACATGAAATCCTACAAATCTATCACCAAATCCACAATTAGGTGTCAAAAGAACCTCCAAAACAGACTTAACAGACTTTTAAAGAACTTTGCATTACCTTCAGATTTTCAAGTACATAGTTAAAAATACATAGATGTGAACTGGTCAGCACAACATTTCTGAAAAGCACCTATTGAGTTTGATAAGCTTTTCCTAGTACGGAAAAACAAATTTTATTTTTTTTTTTTTAAAGTACATGATAATTTTGCACAGTCTTGTATTTCTTTCATAACCACACAGCTCCAGGCAGTGGAGAGATAGAAGAGGGGATAGGGACAGAAGGAGGTAATCCATGAGGGGCAACCATCAACCACATCTCTAAGAAAGGGAATGTTGTTTAGGAAAAAGTGGAAGCGTAACAACTGGCGAAAGAAGTTTAGATAATAAAAGGGTATGGTAAACGATTTTTTGAACTGTGCAAGGGAAGGGATGGAGAACAGATAAGTATATCAAATACCAAAGGAATGTATATAAATACTCCCCAAAATGCTGTCTTCTCAGTGAGTGCAGTAAACGGTAATAAACATTCCTCCACCATAAATCCTACTCAACACTTACAGTAAGTGGTAGTATCTTTGGTTCAAACCTCCCAAAACACCATTCAAATATGATTTGATTATATTTACTATATCTCTACAAGGTAACTATAGTTTGTACCACTTCACAAATATATTGACAGAGACAGTTTAACTTGTTCACAGTCTTACACAATGAATGTGGCAGGATGAAACTATTTCAAATCCCAGCCCTCTTCATCATCTGTATTATCATCCTTCCTCTCCACTTTTCCAAGTGTTTTCTGAAGATTGGCACTGACAACACCTACCACAGAAAATTCTTTTTTCATGATGAGCCCTCAACTATGCCACTAGATATGCAAACAGAGTAATACAATCCACCTCTTTTGGAACAAGAAAATTCATTTATAGGTGGATAACTGAAGCTTGACAGTATCAAAACCAGATGCATATATGTTCTGCCAGTTTTAGTATGCATAAGCCAAATGGATTCTGAACACCCCAGCTCATATTCATTGCATAACGTAAGTTAACTCAATCAACAGTAGAATTAATTGCTTAAGAACAGTTCTGACACTGATCTTTGGCAGTCACCTTCAAACATCCTCCAATAGCAAATGTTTTTAGTTGCTAAATTGAAGAGGAGGGTTCAAAGGTTTCAATGTTAAGCATTACTATAAATGATGCATTCTGCTACCACTGAATGAAATAGTTCTAGAATTAACAGTTCAAGTATTACACAAGTTAAGAAGCAAAAAATCTGTTCCACCATGGGGAGCCATAAAGCAGTTAATACCTAGAAATATATCAATACAGAAAATCCTATCAGTATGAAGAAGCAGTAAGTAAACAGTTTTCTAGGAAACTCAGGTCCTACATTTGATGGATCATTGATTCTTAATACTTCTCCATAAATCAGCACTTACTTACAAAGTAAAACCCCATCTATTGCCTTTAGAACTGGAAGCTGGCACAATAGGCTGACACATGTTTACACCTACACAAACACATGGATTTTTCCACTGCCACCACGCACTGAGAACAGTGCAGTGATCAGCTGTTGCTTGGAAAGGAGCTAGTGCTGCAGTGCAGTGCAGCAAATGAAAGCTGCCACTTTCATGTTTTGAAGCTGTGGCTTCTGATTGTACGGATGGATTGAGATATGCTACACCTCTCTCTCAAACCCAGTCTGGGATTCTGGTAAGTTTTCTTAGCCCTTTTGATTAAAAAAGGAAAGAAAGAAAAATGGAAAGTGTACAGAGCCTAACTGGTAAAATAACATTTCTGTCTGTCTGCAGAGAGCATAAAATATTTCTCCATATTAATTTACCCTTGGAAACTCAGACTGAGGAAGCACTGCTATTGCCCAGTGCAGGACTGAAGATAACTGGGAGAGATTGACCAGTTTTGAAAATTTCTGAGATTTCAATATTATTCCTATTTTGAAACAAAACTTCAAACCAAAGCTACCTCTTCACAAGCAAGAGGTAGGAGTTACCTAAGCATTGGAAAACTGGGAAAAACAGCATGGTTCAAAGAAGAGATGCACTTTGGCTTGAAAATCAGCTACAAGCCATCAGTTAGGGCATTTAGGATACATTTTTTTACATACCAGTTTCTTCTTTGCACGATGCAACAATTAAATATTTTTAAGATAGTATATCCTGTTCTACTTGCCTCCTAAGATACCACAATAATGGAAGTCACACCAAGAGTCTTAAGGGTTAATGATAATCATTTGTCCTGAACCTGAAAAAGTATTTCAGAATACTATACTCCAGGAAAATAACACTGGTATTTTAAGAACTCCCCAAAAGTTTTATATTGCCCCCTACACCCCAAAAGACTGACCCCCAACTCATGACACTTATTCTTTACAGAAGATAAAATCGTTCTAAGAGAAGGGTTAATCTATCTTCTGACTGCTTAGCTGTGCTCATGTCGTCTACCACCATGTATCTACAATGACTTAAGGTTGAAAAAATAAAATTTTAATGCACTCTAATATACACCTATCTCTAGCTGCTCCACAGGAGACTCTACTGACCCACTGTTCACCCTTACATCCAGAGAAATGCCATTCATCTCCTATTGCTGTCCCAAGTCTTTGCCATCCTGTATAAGAGCTACTAAACAGAGCTATCACATAATTAAGCAATAAAGAAAAATGCTGCGTATCTTACATAGAGAAGGAAGTTCATGGGGCATCAAGAGGCATGCAAGCTGAACTGCTGCATCTGAAGCTACAGCTCTTACCCAGCGCTTTCTCCATTTCCACACATCTGGAACCAGCATGACAACTTCTGCTAGTCAGTTCTGTTGCACATTCCTACACACACACACACACATGCATGCACACACACGCATCAAATCCTGATTCAGTAACAACAGCCTGCATTTCACGCATTCCCAAATACTCATCCCTTTCATTGCTTCAGCAGTGCTCAACTGTTCTGCACCCTTTTTCATCCTGTACCTCTATCACTGCACCTTGGTTCATCTCTTTCACACACCTGAATCCATGTGTTGTCAGCCACTGACACACCACTGTTCCCACTTG
>NW_009934267.1:9973-14353 GCF_000696875.1 Nestor notabilis | reverse complement strand
TCAGCAGGATTTCAGTATTCCTTGCACTTCTCATCTTCTATTTCACGTTTCTTATGATGCAGGTAGTGCTTATAGGCAGCTCTTTCTGCAGGAAATAAGATGCTGACATAATTTAAAACTACTCAGCTAATTCCAGGGTAAAGGGCTCCTATTTGGAGGGAATGGTGAGACAGACCATGACACAAACTGGCAAAAAAAAAAAATAAACCCCAGAATGTCTTGGAGGGGTTTTCTTGATGTTTTTCTTGAAGATGTAGTTCCACCATCACCAAAATTAATGTGGCTGACTTGATCCAAAACTGCTTTTAAAAGTAAATTGTAGCCAAGTAATGACAACTTCTGCAATTCCTAGTAAAGGGCCACAAGCTGTGCCCGGAGCTCAGGGCAGCCAGAAGGCAGCATCCTGGGCCAAGGGAACATAAAAATGAACCCAAGCAGGTCCCAAGACTGAAGAAGTGTGGGCTTTCACCATGAACATCACACCCCGCCCAGCAAAGACCTCAGGATGGTGATTGTGCAATTGCACCCACTGCGGGCTGGGAGAAGCCATCAGCCATCAACCATCAACCTGAAGACTCAAAAAAAAGTCTGGAATGTTTAGCACAGCACCAGAGAAAAGACACTATGGTGGGTCTTAATAAAACCATTTCTATAACCATTTTAAGAGTGTTATTAATAAGTTCATGAATGTTTGTATTTTTGCAACTGGAACAATAACTATTTCATTTTGCTTAGATACCAACACGCTTGAGAAGATATTCATCAGAATAAGTACATGTGTCTCTATGTGTGGTATGTTCTCTGTTGACCATAATTGGGTTGTATTTTGAACAAACTCCATTAGAACAGGAATCTAGAATGGTTTTCATCTCATTGACTTTAGCAGGTAATGCAAAGAAGTGTTTAAGAAACACTATATGATGGCATCTTTTCATTATTATTTCCAAAAGAAAAGAGGGAAAGTGGAAAAATCGCAACAGCACGCAATATTTTCCCAAACTATGAGTCACAGTAGTTGTAAGATGGTGATATAACACAAAAATATACAAATAAGAAAATAATCTTAAAATGTAAATAACAGAGGTTTAAAACAGGAATGCAAATAATTACAATTTAGAAAATATTAATGTTTACAAAGCTGCAGAAATTAAGACATGCAATTCTTGGATGTTTCTGTCTTGACAACTGCTTGGAAGGAGGGACACATTTGGGTAAATTAGTCTGGCAGAAGAAAAACTAAACACAGGAAAGAAAAATTCCTAGATCAGGCTAAGAAAAAATGTGAAGATACGTAAGTTAGTGCCTCCCTTAATACATCAAGGTCTAAGTTTAAGAATCACATAGGTAAGGTGTCTTAAAGATGGTTTATTTCTAGAATTGTAATGATGTAGCAATTTACTCATTGGTGTAATGATTTCAGTAGGAAGTGTCCGGATGCCTTCATGAGACAAAGTGATCCTCCAGATTAAATCTTTTTTTCAGGATAGTATGAGTGCTTTTGGGTGTTGACCTCTGCAAGCATTCATTAGAAGACTAAAATAAGTTAAGAAAGGTTCTTCACAGGTTTAACACTCTTTTAACTTTGGATTTCCTGCAACACTGAAGGTCTGATACCACAAATATTAATTGCTTGATACTCCATTGCCTCATATCTTTTTGTAGGCTTTGTCATATAAGCATGCTAGGGGTGAAATGACTTTAAATCATATACCATCTCACATACCTATAAATGACTATGAGAGGTGGTAGTCAATGGATAATTGGGCCCATAGTGACTACCAAGTACAAATGAGGACACTTACGTGCTTTAAGCCAGCAGGCAGGTTACATCTAGACTTTTACAGCATATATTCCTCCACTGTATATTATAAAGCACATGAACCAGCTTCTAAGTGATAGGCAAAGAGCTACCAAGTCTGTTGACTCTGGGTTGCAGAACTGCAGAATGCTGCAAGGACACAAGACATCCGATGGACTTAAATTCATCCTTCAGTGGGATGAAGGTAATAGCAAGTCTAAGTGTATAAACCCTTACTAGGAAAACCATTGGAAACTAAGACAGTACCTGGGCTTTTGTATTGCCAGACCACAGACTGTTCCACTCAAAGTGATTCATCTCCCCTACCAAACAAACTTCAGAGAAGGAAGAAGCAATTTCACGTTCTACAGTGCAAATGATCTGCATGTCCACTTCTCTTATTTTTTTATTTTTTTTTTTTACTTAAAGTTCTGAATACATTCTTTCAGTTGGAAAGCTCTGTCACCAACATGCATTTAGAATACACAGAAAATTACTTACAGAGCCAGATGGGATAAAGTGTACCTTTAGGTTAATCTTAAAAATAAACAGACTCCCTACGGCCGTTTTATGGACACACACAAACAAGAGTTTTTCACACATGGGATTCTGGCTTGAACTCTTCTTTGGTATTAAAATGAAAGTTAACCAACAGAAATTACTTCCCCATAGTGAGTAGGGTTTTCCTGGCAGTCATAGACTATTGTAGAAGGCAGCAGCTACTGCCAGGGACAGCAGCTGTACTGTGCCAGTGCTGTGCTCAATTTTATCATTTTTACTTCATTGTGTTGCTTGTTTTCACACTTCTAAAGGTGTCTTTCTATGCCAGCTACTTTCATAATAAAAGCCTGACTGTGATCAAAATGTTGAGGCAATTTCTTCATGAATTGCTCACAGTGGGCATAGCTTGACATTCGATGCATTTTAGAGGCTGCACCAGAACCAAAAAAATAAGTTTTGGGATGTAGCTTTTCATTCATGTCTTCTATGTGACAGAAGACAAGTGTAGGAAATTTGGGGAACAAAAAAATAAAAGAGATAGATATTCAGGAAGAAAGACCTTCCCAACAAATGCTGAATTCAGTCAGAAAGACAAACCCCTTGTCTCAAAGAAAGTCACAGACTATACATTTCAAAAGCTTAAAGTACAGAGGCTCCAACTCTTTTCCTTGGCCTCATTTCCTTAACCTATTTCATCTTATGGGTTTTAGATAGTAAGAGAAAACATGAGTAATTTCAAAAATTCCTGCTATTAACCCCACAGAACTCAACACTTTTTCTGTCATACAAGGAGGTTTATCGTCATGTGGATTAAAAACAATAAGAAAAGATACCAGGTTGAGGTTTACTGTGATACACAGAAGAAAAACATTACTCATCAGGTCATTATATAAATAACATAGTCCAGAAATACCTGAGGCACACTCTTCTATAAAAGCAAACACATACTTTCAGTCCACAATCAGAAGCAATATCGAAGACAGACACTAGAATGTGTGCCAAGTAGTGCGCAAAACCCTATGAGTTCTGCAATTTATCACACTAAAAACAACATATGCTTTGTACAGTAACAAGAAACTGACTTTACCTTACATTTGTAACTTTTTTTATTACACTTTTATCCAATAATCCATCTGTGATCCTCCTAATGCTCTGACTACTATTCTATTACATAATCCTTTACAAATTTGCCTTTTAAATTTATTTCATCACTCAGTTCTCAAACTCTCATTTAGAAAAAAACCCCAGTAAGTTCTGTGAAACAATAATGAAGAGAGAGAAGCTGGTAAGTTTTCTAGCTGGAATTTCAGAAAAAAGGCTGTAACAAAAGTAAATAAAACATTTATTTCAAGTAAGTATGATTCATCTACATGTATTATAAGAGTATGCATATATGTATAATATACCTGCACACACATAAACTGGTAAGACATTAGTTAAAAAACTGAGCTCTATCATAGTGTAAAAGCAGAATCCACATAACTTTTGAGGACTCTACTGAGTCTTTTAACTTACACTCTCTCTCGAAGGTACTCCATTTTCATACCTACCACGGTAATGTTTAAGTATTAAAATAACATAACTCATCAGTAGTTCAGCTACAGTCACAAAAAAGGGGTGGTGAAATAATCATGGGATCATAGAACAGTTTAGGTTGGAAGAGACCTTTGAAGACTAAAAAACTAACTGTAAATTTACCCCTGTACTTTCTTCCTTTGTTACCTAGTTGTGTTTCCATAGTTACTAAATTTAAGAAATCGCTGAGTCTTACTGGAAGATGAATAAAGAAGATACTTCTTTAGTAATACATTTCATGCAAAGATCAAGCGGGACAGATTTCTGAGTAGTATAAACTACTTTTCCCTTCTTTTCTTTACTAATTAGTATTAAGTGCTACATTAAACATACATATAAACAAAGCAAACAAAATAAAATTTCAAAGAAATATTGTCATCAAAATTGAGTTTGAACTTTAATTCTAATTCCAAATTTGAGTTATAACTTTCTCAATTTCTTTTTAATGCATGTAGTTATTTTTTATTAAAGATGTTTTTGCTGATTTCTAGCGCTGACAATAGGAA